>NW_026946349.1:12500-15687 GCF_034702125.1 Engraulis encrasicolus | reverse complement strand
CAACTAAGTATGAGGGGCCTCCTTGGCAATATATCAGAAATGGTCTCACATAATCACTAAAAGTTTATACATTATTGTATACTATTTTCTATACTATTTTACCTCGCACATGCACTTGGCGCAACCATTTTATTTGCATGTGCGAGAAAAAATATTGTATGTCGGCTTATAAAAGGATTGTATGCATACACTTTTAGTGATGTGATATATTGCCTAGGAGGCCCCTCATATTTAAGTACTACTTAGGCTTAAGTACTACTTAAAGCCTGGCTCAAACTACGCGACTATTGCACCGATTCTCAGCTGAAAACCCCCCTTACGACAATCGCTGGAACGTTATCCCCCATTACCATCACAAGCGATTGTCGGGAAAGATTTCCTCGTCGTGAGCGACGTTCTAATATAGAACTTTGGCAGCTCAAAGAGTCGCAGAGCGCAAATCATAGAAATCAAACAGTGTTTGATATTTGCGACTGGAAATAGAACGTCGGGCATTGTCTCGGTGGCTGCGAGCAGCAACAAGATTGACAGTTGCGATTCTCTTCTAGTGTGCGGTGCACCCTGACGCCAAAATCGGACACACAATCGCTAGTCGTGTAGTTTGAGCCTGGCTTAAGGGTTTTTGGGAAATGCAGCCCTGGTCAAGTAACCTGGCTTTGTTCACCAACTACACGCCGGGCGTTCCTGGTTTACGAAGTATAACCATATGGCAGAATCAGGTAACTGGTCAAGTACTTATGAAACCAAACAAGAAAGAAAGTCACCAAAGGGGTAGTGATGTCACAAGAGAACGATGATTGGTTGAAGGAAACCCAGGTGAAAAACCCATATACTTAAAGTGTACTTTTTTGACCGTACTTAGTACAAAGTGTACTATTTTCGGCGATTTAAAGTGCGCTTCATTGCACTATTAGTGCGCTGAAGCACTACTAAAGCAGTACGTCAGCACACTTGCAGCACACTGAGGATGCTAAATTGGCACCGCTTTTGGACAACTTTAAGTGCATGCTCCAAACACGCTTTTCATGCATTCGTATGGCATTAATAGTGTGCTTGAGTACACTTCTATAACATTTTATTGTTACTAGAAGTACAATAAAAGTATATTAACTTCATGCTTCTTTGGACTACATTGGAACATTTTAAGTATGTAAAAAGTATATCATATTAAGTATTGTAAATATATAACAGGTATGCTTGAAGTATATTTACAGTACACTCCCAAGTACAACGAATAATATAAATTTAATACTACAATCCATGCTGGTTCTCAGAGCTTGTACATTACACACAGCCACATGTCACAGTAGTGATACAGTATGCATGCCTAGCACGACTGACATTTACAATCATTGCATTGTTACAGAGATTTCAGATACACATTTCACTTCATTTCATTCTTAATTCACCTTCCTGTCGTTGATCATTTGAATTGATCACGAACAGTGACCCTTGCTACTTTGTTTGAACAACTAGTTCCAACTTACCTCTCACCATGACATCGTGGGAAGTGTGAGTCTATATATACCAGAACATATACATGACCATCATAATGACGGTGGGAACATGGCCATTTTTTGTGTACCACTTTAAAATGCTAAAACTCCTACAATAAATGCAGAATATAACAATGAGTAATATTTTCATGCAAACCAAAGATATTCCTTAGAGGTAACTGGATTTCTGTTTGAGAGATTAAGCTCCAAGAAGTGCATTGCATGATGGTACATGCATGATGATGCATGATGGGTAAATGCACTTTGTGTAAGCACACTTTTAATATATTTGGATGAAGCACAATCATGGTGCACATAGAAAAAGTATACTTCCAATATGTTAAAGTGATTTACTTTAAAGCGCACTATAGAAAATCACACTTCGAAGTCACTTGGGTGAAGTATAATCAAAGCGCACTTAAAAAAAGTGCAATTGCAATACAGTGAGTCCAATATGTATTTGATCCCTTGCTGATTTTGCCCGTTTGCCCACTAATAAAGACATGATCAGTCTATAAATTTATGATAATATGTATTAAAACATGGAGAGACAGAATATCAAAAAGAAATTCCAGAAAATAACTTAAAATAATATATTTTAATTTATTTGTATTTGATTTAGGCTAATAAGTATTTGACCCCTCTAGCTAAAGAAGATAAAGTGCTTTGTGGCAAAGCCCTAGTTGTCTGGCACTGAGGTCAGATGTTTCTTTTAGTTGATGACAATGTTTGTGCATATAGTAGAAAATATTTTTGCCCATTTTTCTTTGCAGATTATCTCCAAAACATTAATAGTTTGTGGCTGTAGCTTGGCAAATGGGAGGTTCAGTTCTCTCCATAGAATTACTATAGGGTTAATATTTGGAGACTGTCTAGGCCACTTCACGACTTTAATATGCTTCTTATTGAGCCACTCCTTCATTGCTTTGACTGTATGTTGTGTATTATTGTCATGTTGGGAGATCCAAAAATGGCCCACCCTTCAGTGTAGTGGTGGAGGGAAGGACTTTTGCACTCAGGATTGCACATTACATGTCTCCCTCCATCCATTCGTTGACGATGTGAAGTTGTCCTGTGCCTTGGCCAGACAAACACCCTCAAACCATAATGATACCACTTTCATGCATGATGGTGAGGAGGGTGTTCTTGGGATCATAGACAGCAGTACTCTTTCTCAAAACACATTGAATTGTGTTAATGGCAAACAGCTTGATTTTGGTTTCATCTGACTACAGCACCTCCGTATCATATCCTAAACCAGCCTGATGTCTGTTGTAAACCTCAGGTGGGACTACACAGGTTCCTTCTGAAGTAGAGGTACCATGTGTGCACTACAGGATTTTAAACCTCTGTGGCATTAAGTTCTACCAGTAGTTTTCTCAGTGATTTTGGTCACAGTAGCTTTGATATCATTGCCTAGTTCATCCCGTACAGGTCTAGGGTGCTTTCTTTCTGTTCTCATGGTTATCAAATCCCTACAAAAGGTCAAATCTTGTATAGAACCCCAGACAGGCTGATGGATAGTCATTTCGTATTCCTCACATTTTAAAAGAAATGCATCAACAGCTGGGTCATTAATACCCAGTCTCTTTCTTGTGGCTTTGCAGCCCATTTAATCTTGGTTCATGTCTAAAATCTTGTCCCTGATATCATTTGACCGCTCTTTGGTCTTTCCCATGATGGTGAGGTTG
>NW_026946349.1:0-7500 GCF_034702125.1 Engraulis encrasicolus | reverse complement strand
TCCAGGATATTTCCAGGACTATTTTTGGATAATTCAGGACGGATATTTCATCCGTCGGACCCACAATTTGGACATACACAGCGACACACAATGCATTTTAGAGACAATGTGACTTTAAGGTTGAAATGAGTTGTAATGAATGAGTACAGTGTGTTAGGGAAGAGGGTACGTCCAAAGACGTCATAAGAGCATAGTATGGCATGGCCGCAAGGGGAGTCACTTTCTTCTTCTGCAGTTAGTACTAAGGAGACTAGTGATAGGAGGGATTACATTTAACACTGACAACTGGATCTCCTCTCTTGACCAATTTTGCGAAGTTACAGAGTTCAGATTTTATCCATTATGGCGTTGCACCCACTGACCATGAGCACAGTGTCTTTAAGCAATGTCCTCGGACTACACCTAACCCAATGCATTTTCCATTGAGTGATACTTCTTATCCAATGTACGTTATTTGCTTAGTACTGGCCAAATGCAAAGCCACTACCGCCAGGGCTGGAGTGTGGAACAGGTCATAGGACATAGTGAATTTGTGTCAGCTGTAATTAAGGCTGAATGACAGCTGTAATTTAACCACAAACTGAACATTGACGACAGGACATCCTATTTTGACCGGGCCGGAACTAGCAGCAGCTTCTCGCACCCACAATGCAATTCAAATTGCGGAGTTTCCAGTGTCACAATTTTTATCGATCATGGCCTTGCATCCACTGCGCATTGGTGTCCCCGGGCTACGCCCCCGTACTACACCGTGGTCAATGCAATTTCCTGCGAATAAGCGTTCTTATCCATTCTATGTTCTTTGTCCAAAGGTATTGACCTGGGTTGCGGTTGAAGATCACCAGCTGTCCCGCTAGTAGGAATCTGCTGGAGCTTGGCGACCACACCCCTATGTCAAATTTCGCAAGCCCAGCACGTGCAGCCTCTGTTCAATTGAAATGCTTTCTGATCCACAAAACGTTTATTAGTAATATTAGTAATAATAGTCTCTCTCTTATCGCAAAAAATAGTGTAGGCTACTTGGATTTAAATGCATTCTCCACAAGACTTGACTTTGACTTTTTTGCTCACCAACCATTGTGGCCAGTGGTTTCTGTCTTTCTGCAAGCCAGTTTTGTTGCCAGTTTCTTTTTCTCTGGAATATTCTTGCATACAAACAATTGATGCGACTACTGTGATTTGTCACACCAAAGATCAAACTAGCTTTCAAAGTGGCTAGTGAGACTGAAAGCTCTGATCTCCAAAAAAGATAGCAGTACAATTTTTTGTAAGGAAGTGCTAGCACTGCCTATTTGTAGGCCTATTATGACCGTAAGGTTTTCGAGAGATATATAACGCCATGATATCAGCTAGCGACTTTTCAGCAAGCCAACTAGCGACTTCTAGCGACTTTTGGCAACACAGAGTCAAAGAATATGACTGTATAAGTGCAATCAAAGATGGCAACCTGACCAAACTGTGTGTGTGTGTGTGTGTGTGTGTGGACAATAATGTATTCAATACACCTAGGTGGATATAAATTGAATCGTCATGTCTAGACTCGGAGAAGAGTAAAAATTATACCACAAACAAAATCGGGAAAAAGTTGAAGGAAAAAAAATCCAGGTCAAATATTTTTTTCCAGGACATTTGGTGAATTTCCAGGACTTTCAAGGACTTGAAAACACATCTCTAAATTTCCAGGTTTTCCAGGACGTGTGGGAACCCTACCGTGATCATTACACCCTGTGGCCATTCGGAATGCGGGGGGCAGTATAGCACCGCTTTTGCAGAGCAGCGTCTGCCTGTGATTGTGCGTCTGTTTGTGCTTCCGTGCTTGTCCGTCCCCCAGTTTTAGTAGTAGTAGAAATACAGTCAGCAAATTGCATGTTTTATTTAGCATTGGGCATTTGCCAGGGCATTTGATAATAACACAAGTGTGAGCCCTAAACAAGACCACCATGTGAATTTAAACTCGACTTTTTTCTGTCTTGCATTCACCGTCTCCCAATCCGTCCCTAACTTATTTCGGCACCATTCAAGCCAGGAACGGGTATCCTCAGGATACAGAGTTTGCATACCTACTACAATTTTAAAACTGAGTCAATCAGACAGGAACACCATTGTAATTAAGTGTGTCCCGTAACACCAGCATGAGAGAGATCGAATTTTAAATTTGGCGGCGACATTCTGTCTTCAAAACTGGCATCGGCCGCTTCCAATTTAGGACCATAGGCCTATTCAACCGTTTCCACAACCTCACTGATCACAGTTGCTTCATCTCTAATGCCAGGGCTAAGAATAACGAAAATAGCAAAACAGAGTAGGCTAAACCGTTATGGAGAGACTGAGGAGACATGAAATCAAGCGGCGGAGTTCGGACCATTTTGAGTGGACCGATGTCGCTTGCTTTGTGTAGCCCTATCAAGCAAGCCTGTCTGTCTCATTTGTGCGATGAGCACAAAAACACAAATTGAACCACTCGTATAGTGTGAGTCAAACAGACATGAACAACATTGTAGCCTAATGAAGTAGTGCCCCGTCATGTCAGCATGAGAGAGGTGATTTTACATTTGGCGACGACATTCTGTCTTTAAAACTGGCGCATGCCGCTTCCCCTATTGCAGGCTATTATGATCTACACTGTCGTTACCACAAAAAAACAAGGTAGCACAACTTAATACTATTACTAGTCTATATATCTGGTAAATAGTAGGTTGAAGACGGGGGTATTATTGGTGCACTGTTTTTTTGCGAAGCAGAGTAATCTGCTTCAGTGTAGCTCATTGTACGTTGATCCCTCCCTCAGTTTTAGGCTACAAGTGGAAAGAGTCAGCCAATTGCGCGTTGCACGTAACATTGGGCATTTGATAATAACACAAGCGTGATCCCTAAACAAGACCGCCAGTCGACGGTGTTTTGTTTTTATTATTCTGTCCTGAATTCACTGTCTCAATTCCGCTCCTAACTTATAAGTGATGACTGTTAATTATTTCTGCACTAGCCTATTCAAGTCAGGAACGGATATCCTCAGGATAGCCTACGGACTAATAGGTTGAAGACGTTTTTTTGTATTGGTGCTTGTGAACATTTCATCCTTTCAATGCACTGTTGTGCGCGATCGACGGGATTCCGGTTAACTGGGGATGTGATGGACTGCACACATGACAAGACATCTGTTAGGCCTACACCAGGTGTGGCTAATGATCTGTGATTAGGACTGCAAAATCAGTTGCTTCGGTGGAGATTCGAACCAATGACTGGGGAACTATGGCTGGATCTCAAATGGTGCACTTGTGCACTTTGGGCACTATGTTTTCAGTTGTGTAACTAATACGGCATACGCACTAAAACCTGAACACTAAAGTGCACAAGTGCGCTATTTGAGATTCGCGCCACGACATGTCACAAAAGGCTGTGCAGTCCCGTGCACTGCACTGCTGTAACCCACCCCCTCCCCCACAGACAAAAAGTTCAACACGTTCTGAACATTTTAGCCGCTTTGCATTAAGTTTTCGAGCAGACACTTGTCCACGGTGACGCAACATCGAAAGAGAAAAGCAGAGACTGTTCACAAATAACTGAGTAAAGATTTCATTTTTAAAAAAACCACAGCATTTGTATGAAAATGTGCTGGGTGACCACACTGCTTAGGCCTATCCAGATGCACGTATAGCAACAATGAGAAAGAGAGGGAGAGACGGAGAGAGAGCGATTAGTGCGTATCTGTGTGTGTGTGTGTGTGTGTGTGTGTAGCAAAGAGGCTTGAGACAAGAGGGCTTACTCACGTCATAACAGCGTAGTAGGAAATGATGGCGAGGGGAGTACGGAAATGTTATTCACTGTGGAACAGGTCATAGGACAGCGTGAATGTCTGTCAGCTGTCCTTAATTACCCCCAGCAATTACTGCTGACCAACAGCTGCCGTTACTTGGCCACAAATTACGGAGTACGAAAATGGCATCCATCGTGGATGGATGACCAATGACCATGCAAGGGAGTTAATTTTCCATCCACTCGTGTCCTCAGGCAACGCCCCCGTACTACACCGTGGCCAATGCATTCCCCGCCAAGAGATTGTTCTTTCTCTTGAGTTTTTCTTTGGTAGTGTGTGTGTGTGTCGGGGAACATTTGAAGTGCAAAAACAACCCTCCCCCACTTCAGCATCAGATGTTGGTGGTCTACAAGTCAATCCAATTTTACCCGACTATCTTGTAGCCCAGTCATAAAGTTCATAAAGCCATCGGTAGCCTATAGGCTAAGATATCCAAAATCCCTCCGCAAATTTCTGCATTGCCTGAGTTCATAGGCTAAAACAACTTTATTTAGGCCTGACTTATTTAGCTTACTTTATTAGCCTTATTTAGGCCTATTGTCGTATTTAGGCTTTAAACGTGGGCCTATTTTACAAAATATCGAAAGAAGGAAAAGAAACGACAGACAAGTTGAGGCTTACTGATCGTAGCCTATTACAGCAAATCGAACGTTGCGCTTTAAGAACACACTAGCCTGAGGGCAAACATCGGCACGATTGAGATAACCAGGCCATGCCAGGAATTCAACTACCTGGGCACACACTAAAATACTGACAGACTACAATTGCTTGGATCTTCAGTGGGTTTCGTGGGTCCGGGGGGATGGGTGGCCTACTGCCTAAACTGTAACAGTTTAAATGCGTCCTCTCCAAACAGTGTGTGTGTGTGTGTGTGTGTGTGTGTGTGTGTGTGTGTGTGTGTGTGTGTGTGATATTGACACCTGTCCTCCGCGACCGCGGATAGCCCCACCTTTGCGCTTCTCATCTGGCTGTCACGCATCAACTGGAGGAGAGCGCGCAGTTCAAGGCAAGTGGCATGACTGCAATCGTCAACAGGCCTACTGTAGTCTAAACAACTGTTCAATGTTCAGCGGTGTCCGTAGTCAAATTATCACAGCGGTGGTAGATGGTTTTTATGAAGACCTGGAGGTCTGATCTATCCTACTTTGCAGCAGACAAAAACCAACAGACAAAATTGTTGAGTAGTGCCTACGAATGATTCTCCTGCCAGGATAGCGTTGGACTAACCAGAATAACCAATTTACATGTTGAATTTTGAGAGGAGGCATTTTGAAAAGTCGAAGACCTATTCACAAGGATATCATAGCTACCTTTCCTTGGCAATGTCCCATGCATTACAAAATGTTCAAAAACCTTATCTGCGATAGGCTAAACACGATTTATCTAACACGCTTGAGGATAATATTGCCACCTTTCCCCTCTCCTGCGGTAGCCAGTTGCCTTCTCAGAAGAAGCAATCTTAATCGGAAAGAGTGCGCACTGTTCAAGACCCGCGGCAAGACTGCAATGGTCATCATGGTCCGTGGTGTCAGCATTCAGCCAAAACGGTGATGGGCCCTTTTTATATATATAAAAATATGCCTTATTCGCAGCAGCCAAAATCAGTCAGACAATAGGTCCTTAACGAGTACGTGCAGGCTAGCGAATGCTCCTTCTACCAGGGTAAAGTTTGCAATTGGAGAGGGGTGTTTGAAGGGGTAAATTAAGTCCGAAATCAAAATGATCAAAATACGGTCGATTTATTTACAATACCCTACATGACAGAACGAAAATGTGTAGGAGGTCAACAGAAAATAACCATAAACTGAGGACTATAGGCAACGTCAAAGTAAAATACAAACACGAAATCAAACAAAGCTTTTTTTTTAATGCGGCAACACTGGTTAACAGCAGGTTTTTACGCACACATTTTGAAGCGGTTTATCACAGATGCTGCTCTCCTTTCCTTGCTCTCCCAAACCCCAACGTACACTGGGTTTAATACTCCCTGCAATACTGGCCAGCTATTATTCAATCATCATTTCATTTGTCCATGCAAAGACCTTTACACTGGAACTAAAAGTAGCCTCGGCCGAATTAAGGTAGGCTACAGCCTAACACAAAACGGTTTCCATCTGCACACAGATGCCACATATTAATAGGCTACCATACACAAAAAAATGTAAAGCTAGCAAATGAAAATGAAAGCATTTGAATTAACATCCCACTAAACAATCTCTTCCCCAAAGTCAAAGTTGAAACGGTGTGCGCTTCCGCCTCGCAGATTGACTGATTAAAGTGTGTTGATCAGTGCAGTGCGTGCAGGGTGTGTGCGAGTGTGTGCTCCGCCATGCACATTGAAGAAAGTTCACTTCAACATGTCAACAATGTCCCATGTGTCCATATGTAGTGCACAAAACATTAAAAGCATTGTGAGAGAAAATGTTTGCCAGTTTAGTGCGAAGGGAGGAGAATCCGAGTGCAGAGAGGCTGCATGTTGACATTACATTTCATTTCGTTGGATGCTTGTCTCAAATGTCATTTTCTCTCATCACATGCCTTGGCTACTCGTTTTAAATGTGGATTTTACCCACATTAACCCGTATTACAGCGTTAAACCACATGCTACCCTGAAACACCGCTGCTTCCCCGAGTTTTACATTGCAAAATTTCCTTCACTGACGCAGCGGTTGATGGCCAAAGACGCAGCGCATCCTAAAAACTAAACAAAACAATATACAGTGAGTCCAATAAGTATTTGATCCCTTGCTGTTTTTTTTGGTTTGCCTACTAACAAAGACATGATCAGTCAATAAATGTTATGATAATATGTATTCTAATATGGAGAGACAGAATATCAAAAAGAAAATCCAGAAATTAACTTAAGAGAATATATATTAATTTATTTCCATTTCATCAAGCAAAATAAGTATTTGATCCCCTGCCAACTGATTACAGTTCCGGGCCCACAGACCAGATGGGCACTTCCAATCAACTTGTCATCTGAATGAAAGACACCTGTACATAGTAACATGCATAAAAAGACACATTTAATCAGCAGAATCAGTCCATAGTATGAGTGAATCAGTCACACTCCAACCTCACCATCATGGGAAAGACCAAAGAGCGGTCAAATGATATCAGGGACAAGATTTTAGACCTGAACAAAGATTAAATGGGCTGCAAAGCCACAAGAAAGAGACTGGGTATTAATGACCCAGCTGTTGATGCATTTCTTCCAAAATGTGAGGAATACGAAATGACTATCCATCAGCCTGTCTGGGGTTCTATACAAGATTTGACCTTTTGTAGGGATTTGATAACCATGAGAACAGAAAGAAAGCACCCTAGACCTGTACGGGATGAACTAGGCAATGATATCAAAGCTACTGGGACCAAAATCACTGAGAAAACTACTGGTAGAACTTAATGCCACAGAGGTTTAAAATCCTGTAGTGCACACATGGTACCTCTACTTAAGAAGGAACCTGTGCAGTCCCACCTGAGGTTTGCCAACGGACATCAGGCTGATTTATGATATGATAAGGAGGTGCTGTAGTCAGATGAAACCAAAATCAAGCAGTTTGGCATTAACACAATTCAATGTGTTTTGAGAAAAAGTACTGCTGTCTATGATCCCAAGAACACCCTCCTCGCCATAATGCATGTTAGTGGTATCATTATGGTTTGAGGGTGTTTTTCTGGCC
>NW_026946348.1:0-15782 GCF_034702125.1 Engraulis encrasicolus | reverse complement strand
CACCTCCTCTGTGTAGAGTTACTTGCTCTATACCTTGAAATCTAAGGGAAGAAAGAGGGTGTGACAAATCATTGAAATGACAAGCTACAGGATAGTTTTCATCTTTTCTCCTGATGGAGCTCTTATGTTCACTTATTCTTTGTTTCAGAGGACGGGTGGTTTTACCAATGTAAATTTTGTCACATGGGCATGTTAACATGTAAACAACATTTTTTGTGTTGCATGTGATTATTCCCCTAATTCCAAACCTTTTACCTGTTCTAGGATGCTTAAAAGTGCTGTGATGATGCCTGCCTAGACTGTTACATCTTTGCCAAAGCAAACCTTACAGACTATGTTGACCTCGGCCAGGCGACCTGGATAATACAGCAGCTGGTTACTGGCCTACTATATCCCGTTCACGAGTCAGTGTTGCGCTTTCATGATGGACTTCAGCATTGATGGAGAAGGTGAGATGAGCAACACGCTGAGGACGAGGTCAACATGGTCCCAACTCGAGGTGTTAGCTTTGGTGGAGGTAGTGCAACAGCATGGGCAGCCACACATTTAGAGAATATAACTATCAGGGACAAAAGCCCTGAATTATATCCTAATTCAGGATTTCACCTGACACATGATCCTTTGAATGCCATGTTGTGAGGGAAGATTCAATTTGGACAGTCAGGAACAGCCCACCACATCTACAATAAGCAGAGGGGAATTCATTTAAACTAAAATGAAGTTAGTTCTACTCTTAATAAATAAAATAATTCTACTCTTTGAAATGGTACCAAGCCAAGGACAAACGTCGCTCTCATCAGGCACACAACGGCTAAAGCAGGCCTTTCCAGCAAATGATCCTTAGCATCCTGTATACATGTAGGCCTATATGAATGCTACATACATGTAGGCCTGCACAGACACGTCAAGATTCACCAAAATAAAAAGCTACAGTGTAGATTCTAGTTCTTAATTGTGAGAGGGCGTGGTCAAGGGCAATCAGGGGTAAGCGGTCAGGGGCGTCAGACTTATAGCCCAAAGATTGCCGGTTCGACTCCCGACCCGGCAGGTTGGTGGGGGGAGTAATCAACCAGTGCTCTCCCCCATCCCCTCCATAACTGAGATACCCTGAGCATGGTACCATCCCGCCTCACTGCTCCCTTGGGGCGCAACTGAGGGCTGTCCCATTGCTCGGGTGAGGCATAATTAAATGCAATTTCGTTGTGAGCAATTTGTGCAAAGTGTTCACTTGTGTGCTGTGGAGTGCTGTGTCACAATGACAATGGGAGTTGGACTTTCCCAATGGGCTTTCACTTCATATATCTTAGAAATCTGAGATGTGCATTAAATGTTTGTGATTTCTTGCATACAGTTTGCCATTCCGTCTTAGCTATTTTCTGTTTCAGGTCAATAGGCCTACACCATGCAAGTTTCATCAGATTGTTGATTTCTAAGTAACAGTCAGTTAGTACTAAGTATGCTACATGCACAGGATAGTCGAGCTATGGCCGTTAGGCATAGATGCAATTTCGTTGTGTGCAGTGTTCACTTGTGTGCTGTGGAGATCTGTCACGATGACAATTAGTTCACTCCAATATGCGATCGTGCGTCCTCCACTTGTGCTTGTGGCCTCACGTCTTGTGAATGCCCCGCCTCTGTGGAGAAAACCAATAAGTTTCCCCTGTCTGTCAGCCTAGGCTATTTTTGGGGGACAATTCTTAGTTCACCATCCAGTTTTCAAATCAGAAAATGAAAATGAGATTTTGCGATATTAAATGGTATTAAAATGTAATGCTGTTTGATGTCATCATGACATATTACTTCCTGGTACGAGGCCACAAGTACAAGTAGTGCACTGCTCTCCTGTGGTCCTGGGCTAGAATTTGGAACCCGCAGCTACTCTGGACTTTACGGTCCCATTCACTTCAATTCATTTTTTCGAAGCCAGAACAGGTTTTACAGATTTCGGACAGTGCCGACGCCGCTGTTGTCGTGCAAGGAAAACAACACTTGTGTCGGACGCTACACATGGTCATGGAACGACATGCTTAACAAGAATGATACTTCTTGTGTCATTTCGAAGATAATTAAAGAAAACTTTTTTCACAATGGGACTTCTCATATAGACATGTTTTTGCATGTCTCTCACATAGACATAGATTAACCTAGACTGGCAATGGGCCTCGAAATTTTCGGATTTCTCAGCAGTCAGACCAAAGCAGACCTTGCCTGGTTAACACCAGACCTAATCACAAGTGAGATTGTCTTTCAGATCGAAACGATTGTGTAGAACTAAAGGCAGTTCCCAGACCAAAGCAGACCGCCATCTTGGTGAAGACTCCCGTAACCACAACTTTTACGTAATGACGTCATCAGTCCATAAGCAAAGTTCTTCCTGTATGTGAAATGAACTTCTAAAAGTGTCAAAAATAATGTGATGCTTCGTTTGCCGTATGTGTTGTGTATCTATATATAACACAACATCGTATAATACAACACAATACAACACAGCATAATGTTGTACAATGCCTTTACACGCGAAGACGAGGGTCTGAATATCTTTCTGTCTGGGCTCGTGATGTTGCTAGGTTACCATCAGCATCTTCTGGGAAGCTTGCACAGTCAGCTTTACTGCACGCACGGGTTATATACACACCTGTACATAGTTGTCAATAACAACAAGTAAATTATACCAAATAAGTTGCATACATACAAGCATGACCGATTCAGTATCACAAAATATCCTCAAACCGTAACCGGCATTACTGCAACGAATAGTCTCAGTAGGGTTGCCAGATGAGATGATGATCGTGTGCCCTTGTCTACCTTCCTAAACGGCCCGATTTGGTGGTAAACTGTCCGATCTGGCAAGACCGCTCAACTTCTGGGTCTATTATAAAACGTTTGGTGGTAGTGAGGGTGATTCCATTCCTGGAGTGACAAAGATGTTACGATTTGTCAAAATCTTACAGAAAATTATTGAAACACACTTTGATAACGTTGAAATAGTATGCATTCCTATGGCTCACAGCTCTGATAGTCTTCACTAGGAGGAGCTATGTCTGTGGGAGGAGCCGATGGGGCACGAAAATCGCAAAGATGTCTGCGTATGGCAAGCGGTTTTAACATTTAATAGCCAGAATGGATATGTGTTGCAGATATCTGTAACTCGGTTTCGCCTAGTCAAAATTAGCATTTCAGATATCCGCAACGACATTCCTCCTATCCGTAACTGTCATTTCGGATATCCGTAATGAATTCTGGATAGGGCAAATGACGGCTACTTTGCCATTCATTTCAATGGGTGATGTAATTTTGGACATCCGCAATTCTATTTTGGATATCCACAACATAGATTGCAGATATCTGCAACTGAATTGCAGATATCTTTAATTGCAATTCGAGATATCTACAATTGAATTTCGCCTAGTCAAAATGTCAGTTCAAGATATCTTCAAATCCTTCTAATTCAAGATATCTATATCTTCCTTTTTGGATATCCTTAATTGAGTTTTGACTAGGCGAAATTCAATTGCAGATATCTGTAACTGGAGTTACGACTAGTCAAAATGACGTTTTAGATATCTCATACTGGAGTTATGGATAGGCGAAATGTAATTGTAGATATCCACTATCCAATTATAGATATCTGGAAATGATTTTTGATTAGAGATATCTCAAATTGGAGATATCTGTAATGTTCATTCTGCCTAGTCGAAATGTAATTAAAGATATCTAGAATAACAGTTTTGACTAGGCGAAATGACGTTACAGATATCTGTATGCAAATGACCCATGCACGCACCACCAACCCCCCTCCCCTTCCCCCACCCCTCACATTTGGCGGGAGCACACACACACACACACACCGCCATTTTAGTCAGAGAGATTCTAGAATATTTCTGTTTTAATGATTAGTTGCACCTGTGAAATGGACAACGAGCGTCAAGAAACCGTTTTCAATCGTCTTTTCAACATAGCTACTCGTGCAAGAGCAGAGTTGGCAAGCTCCAGTGCAGATCATGCCTAAAGTTACTTCAACGCGACGACCGACTGTTTCATCGAGTACAGGGTGAGTTCTGTTTTAAATTGGTACAAGTGTATGCTGTGAGTCCAACGGTTAACTTTGAACCCGTTCAAAAAGCTCGGTATCACCAGTCATACACCATCAATTGAGAGTGCAGGTTTTTGTCGTTAATAGCAGCTTGTGGTTGTTGTCTATAACCGGGAAAGGCCGTAGGATGCAATTGGCAACAGTTTTACTTGAACGTGGCACACATTAGCAGCTACCACAGACATTTAGCACATTAGCTATGAGGGTGATTCTTTACTCTGCATAAAGGTGTTTGTTTTGTGCTGCTTAAATATGCACTTGTTGTTGAATTGCTGTTCCTGTCTCCTTTTTTGATCATTTCTTGGGTTGTAGTTACGTCAGAATTCCCCATCACGGGAGCGCGCGAATTTGAAATGGGCTTGGAGCCATTGTTGAAACCCATTCAAAACTTCATTTTTTCGATCTGACACAGAATATTTTTAATTAGACCTAAAGACACACCATTGTTTAAAAGCTGAGAACCCCAGCTTTCCATAACTGAAAGCTGTATTTTCCTAGCATCTACCAATCCGAAGGTAGCCTACTTAAAGTGCGGAATTACTTTTCTAAAGACAGCGTTGTTTCCTTGGAAACGGACGCGGTTTATGCTATTTGACTCAGTTTTGCACTATTATTGATATATTTCTAATCTTGACATGTTAATGGACAATCTATGCGAATTTCATAATGTGTTTTTATGTGATATGGGAGTAAATGTGTTTACATCCCGTCTGGGATTTGTTAAACTAGCTGGCCCGCTAGTTAGCTAGCAAGTGCTAGGTCTCTACACTACATCATGTCAAAAGTGGAAAGATTTGTCGACACTCAAGGCTGTGGATAAAATGAACTGGTTCTGTGAATATTTTCAGAATGTTTTGCTTTGACAAATTGCTGATATTAAACATCCACATCCTGGTGTTTCTTTGTTTATGCTTGGGCCATTGAGACAGATCGAGTCTAATATCTATTACTTACTTGCTATATAGCTAACTAGCGGACTAGCTAACAAATCCCAGACGGGCGTACTGTTAACACCTTTTACTCCCATGTTACATAAAAAACGCATTTTGAAACTCGTACAGATTGTCCATTAGAATGTCAAGATTAGAAATTCATCCATAATAATGCAAAACCGAATCAAATGACATACATTTATCGCTTCGTCAGTCTGTCTGGCTCATTGGTCTTGCTTCATCTCCGCTCCGTTTCCAAGGAAACAAAACGCTATCTTTAGAAAGGTAACCCCGCACATAAAGTAGGCTACCTTCGGATTGGTAGATGCTAGGAAAATACCGCTTTCAGTTATGGAAAGCTGAGGTTCTCAGCTTTTAAACAAGTCCTATGGTGTGTCTTTAGGTCTGATTAAAAATATTCTGTGTCAGATCGAAAAAATGAAGTTTTGAATGGGTTTCAATGGCTCCAAGCCCAGGTTGTCCACCAGCAGCGGTAGATCACCACCAGGGGGCAGCACTATGACGTCAGCTGCAACCCAAGATTTTTAAAAATTACTGATAGGCTGGTGTCTCATTTACTGTGGCAGAGGTCTGATCATGATGTTGCCCTGCCCACAGAGTTTGACTGAATAATAATGGTACTGTAGCCTAGTGTTGTAGAAGCAGTACAATGTTGATTTGCTTCTGCAGTGCATTCATACTTAACCTGGGATAAAATGACAAGCATGCATTTTTGTTTCATTTTCAAAGTTAGGCGACGAGGACATGATGAGGACAAGCACTGTCAAGTCCTCTTCAGCTCCAATGATTATATCCAGTGCCCAAGGCTCCACGTCTCTATGCACCATTCATCTCAACACTAACCAAATGGTAAGGCTTCACTAAAACAAAATCACATTAATTGACTGATTTCTAACCTGAATGCCTCTTCTTGCCTATGAAAAGCGTCTCAGCAATTTGCATCTCACAGAACTGAGACAGTAACTTGGGAAATCCCATTCTGCTTTGCACAATCATTCCCATCCGAAAGACGGCATGGAGTTTATCCTTAGCGAGGGTACCAGACCACTGTCTCTCTACAATTGGAGAGCTGGGAGACGTGGAAAGGCGATGGATGTTTGTTGGAATAGATACGACTGACACGATTGGCTATGGCTACGTATGCCCAATAAACAGCCATTGCAATCGTAAAACACACACCCCCCTACTGGATTTACAGTAGGCAGGTCTGCAGACCTTTTAAGTTGTGATTAGGTCTGGTTATAATCAGACAACCGAGACAGTCATGCCTTCCAGAACTTGCCATATGCACGCCACTCCACCTGCACTGGCTTGTATAACATGATTCTTACATTAACACAGTATTGCGAGTATAATCGCATTTTAACAAAGCAATGACACGTATGGATGAACTCTTAAACTGTTCTCTCTCTATTATATCTCCCCACTCCTGAAATTATTTGTTGATTTAGTCTACAATTCAGCAGTTTCCAAACTTTATTCCCTGTGCACCCCCTTGTATATTTTAATGTGGTTTGCTCACCCTCGGCCTAAGCGTGTTTGCACTATGGGTTAGCAAATCACCGCACATTATGCAGAGTCATTTTGGAGAATCCTCATTCCCAATAGACCCAATATTTTTCTGCCGTCATTACAATGGAACTTGTTACATGACAATATAAATTACACTATGAATTGCACTTCCAATGGACCCTTCCAGCATACAATTCACTATACAGTTAAAAAAAACCTACTACTTATTGTTCATTAATGCTGTTTAAAACACACACATATCCACCATTACTGTACTCTATTCATTTTGTGCACTCCCTTATGGAAGGCCGCGCACCCCAGTTTGGGAAACCCTGGTCTACATATTTCACTAAAAAGAATTGATTACATGATTACTCCTAAAATAATATGCCATATGTTTTTCAGGTGGCTTTGTAACAGTGATTGTGGGAGGATGCTGTGCAGGTGTCAACATGAATGTGCCGGAGGACTAGGTATGTGCACAGTAAATGAAAGCAAAACACACTGTTAACTGTATTCTGTACCCGTTGGAACATGACATTGTAATGTGTGTGTGTGTGTGTGTGACGGAGGTGTCCCTGCACGGTTCGACTTGTGTGATTCAAGTGTACAAAAAAATTGCATTCTATAGGTGTGGGCAGACGTTGCTAAATGGTTAAGGATGTGGTCTTATGGCCAACTAGCACTTAAGATCAGAAGGTTGCTGAAACAAGTCCCACCCTTACCTCTCCCTTCACCTCCATGCATGACTGAACTGCCCTTGAGCAAGGCACCTGGCCCCAAATGGTTCCAGGGACTGTAACCAATACCCTGTGAATAAGTCACTTTAGATAAAAGTGTCAACTAAGTGTAATGTATTGTGTGTGTATTTACACAAGATCATTGGGTAGTAAACTTCTAAATTCAAACCCCTACTGATGGACTCCACAACCTAGCTTAAGTTTTTGGGTATACTCACTTTGCCTGCGCACACTCATTTAAAACCTCTCTGTCTATCTCTACTGTTTTGCTGACTAGAGTATGCTGGCGTCGACACCCCACCTCCTCCCCTTCAGACTCCATCGAGGGTTGGTCCCTGTCCTGTGAGGAGAGGATGCAATGGGTCTCTGCTTCAGCCGTGGCACCTTCTCTACAACCCTCGCCACTGTCACCAGTTTGTCCCCATCCTGTGAAGGGGGGTAGGCTTTAGCCCCCTGCCTCATCAATCGGCAGGATAAGCACCCTCTTCTTTGAAACAGGACATGTTTTATTGATGCTCTACATGAGTATTATATACATGTATATATACAGTGCCATGTGTATGTTTTTACCTCCCCTACTGATTTTGTTTACTTTTTTGCACATTTGGCACACTTAACATTTTCAGATAACCACACTAATGTAAACATTACCCATGACCCAAGTAAGCATAAAATGCAGTTTCTCAGTGATTAATTTATATTTTCTCAGAAGCTTTGTATGCATTGTCAATGTTTTTGTTTTTTTTTGTTTTTTGTAGCAAATGTGAGACAAGTCTTGATACTCTCCTTGTCAGAGGTGACTTTGGCCGTTGAACTCTGACATGCTTGCAATGTTTACCTAGTCTCTTTCTTATTGTTGAGTCATGAACACTTCCATTTCATGCGGTAATTAACACCTCCCATTGGTAAGATATTGTTCTGTGTTCCTTTCTAAACTCTTGGATCCACAGTCACAGGGTTAATAGTTTTGGTTGTTTCACCAGGAAAGCCAGTAGATGCAATGTACACCTCCCATCCGGATTGGGCACCATCACTGCACCTGGGACACACTGAAACAAAGGCCACAGAAACGGCACGCTTTGAGAGACAGCAAGCAAGGAAACGCTGAAGGACTGAGACCACATCAGCAGTGGATGACACAGTGATGCCTGAGACAACCCTTGACACACCAGGTAAGGCCTACAAAACATGCATAAAGAAAAAATAACCTTGTGAGGGCTCTGAGGTCTTCTCTCCAGCAGGAGTGTGTCGTTAAGGATTATTACTATGTTACTCCCATGCAATGTAAATGGTTGTGAAATAACATGAATAATTTGACTTTGGAGTAGAGGGTCATAAGGCTTATATTTATTACAGTCTATTTGCTCTTGTTGTATTTGCATGACACACTGAGCTAAACAAAAACTGTCTGTGATCCACAGCTGAAGATTCACAACATGAAGCTGAACCGGGACCGGAGACAGAATGTGACCTCTGCCAGAAACGGCGCGATGAAATCAACCGTCTGCTGGAGGAGAACAGGGCCCTGAAATTAGAGCTTGGTCAGAAAAAAATGGATGAAGATTCCCTGAAGGGTGATAATGTGAGGCTGAGGTATTACACTGGACTACCAAGTGCAAAGATTTTCATGTCTCTCTTAGCCACTCTTCTGCCACTCATGACACGAAGCAGTAGAGTACTGTCACCCTTTCAAATGCTCATCCTCACACTCATGCGCCTCAGACTGAACTTGCCGATGCAACATCTAGCCTACGTCTTCAGTGTTGACAGGACCACCATCTCCAGAACCTTCAATAGCATGGTAGAACTTTTGTACTGCACCATCACACCTCTGATCGTCTGGCCAAGTCGAGAGGCCCTGTACACCACTATGCCCCATCAGTTTGTGGAAGCCTTTGGAAATCGTGTTGCTGTTATTGTGGACTGCTTTGAAATTTTCATAGAGAGACCATCAAATCTTACTGCTCAAGCTCAGGCTTATTCAAACTACAAGCACAACACAACTATGAAGTACCTTATTGGTATTACACCATACGGGACCATTTCTTTCATTTCCAAGGGTTGGGGGGGGCGCATCAGTGATAAGCATGTCACAGAGAACTGTGGTATTCTTGATAGATTACTACCCAGAGATGTAGTGTTGGCTGATCGGGGCTTTGATATTTCTGAAAGTGTGGGACTTATGTGTGCAGAGGTAAAGATCCCTGCCTTCACAAGAGGACACTGTCAGCTGGAAGCAAGAGATGTGGAGAGCACAAGAAAACTCGCCCATCTCAGAATTCATGTGGAAAGGGTGATTGGGGTTGTTCGGAACAAGTACACACTGTTGTCAGCAAAACTACCGATCAGCATTGTGTTGCCATGTGATGGTGAAGACGTAACATTTCTGGACAAGATTGTTTCTGTGTGTTGTAGTCTTACAAACATGAGCAAGAGTGTTGTGTAAAGTTGAATGTGTCCACAATAAAATGCCATGACACACAGCCAGATTTGAGTGCCTTTCTTTTTTATTTTCAAGTAGTGTAATGAAAGGTCAGTTTACTTTTACATCAGAATTTGTAATTGTAGTTAAGTCACACTAGTGCATTCCTGAGAATAAAGAACTGTGCATTGGAAATACTTAAAGGCAAAAAATGGTAGAACACAAAGTCTTAACAGTAGTGCAAAACAAGTGGTACAGAAATATGAGAATAGTAGTGCATTCATGCGAATAAAGAACTGTGCATTGGAAATACTTCAAGGCAAAAATTGGTACAAAACATAAATAAAGTCTTAACAGTAAGTAGTGCAAAACAAGTGGCACAGAAAGATGATATTTTAACAGTAGTGCAATATCAGCATCTCAGAACACAGAGCAGTGTGTTGAAACATTTTTCTGAAATGATGTGAGGCAAAATAACAGTAGTGCAATCTGGGAACACAGAACAGTGTGTAACAGTATGTTAGAACATAGAACAGTATGTACAACTGGATAAAAATAGTATGTATTAACAGTAGTGCAAAACAAGTGGCACAGAAAGATGATGTTTAACAGTAGTGCAATCTGGGAACACAGAACAGTGTGTAAGAGTAAGTTATGTTAGAACATAGTATGTATTAACAGTAGTGCAAACAAGCTAAAAAAAATAAGGTGCCTACAGACAAGCGTCACAAAACCAGGAATTTTCTTTTGCTGAGTCTGCGTCAAGACCAACACAGTTGAGGTGAAACCACTGTATTGCACAGCTGCTGTTGTCACAGAGAACCATAGTGTCCTTTTCAGGCCCTCCGCACAAACACCACACATTCTCTTTATTTTTCTTGGTCTTCTTCTTTGACATTCTCGGCCGTTTTGGTGCTTGTGCAGGTGCTGGTTCAGTGTTCACAGCCAGAACTCTGGTGGCCTCCGGTGTGGAGGTGTCTCTGGTGTAATACTCACAGATGAGCTCGGGGAGGCAAACTTTGTGAAAAAATTCCTGTGCCTTCCTCAGACAGGACTCCCAGAAGCTGACATCTGGCAGGATACGGAGCACGGCAATGTCTTTCAGTGTCCACACCACAAAGTCACAGTAGGTTGCACCTGTCACAAACATCTGTGTCTGCACTTGTGTGTAGTACCTATGACCTTGTTTGAGCTGAACAATGCCATCAACTCTGTGGAGACAAAAGTCTTTGTCTGCATCACAAGCCTCCTGGACAGTGCTGTGTTTGTGCTTAGCAGGGCATTTCACTTCCAGGCAGCCTTGTCCACAGCAGTCACAGCTAACTAGGCCATCAGGTGAGGCGCCTACCTGTGGGAACGCCGGGTTTATGCAGAAGCCAGACTGCTCGATCGTCAAGTTATCGTGGTGTGGTGCTTGTTGTTGAATGTATTCAGTGCGTGCTGTGTCTTCATGTGTCAGTCCCCACTGTGTGTCTGCTGTTGTAAAGTGTGCCTTTGGGTAGCACACATTCTTGACTGTGGACACAGCCGGCTTCTCGATGTTTGAGACCAGAACTGCATGCATGGTGGAGGCAGTCACTCTCCCTGCCCGTACCCCAAACCAGGCAGGTGCCTTGTGTTGCTTCATTGTACGTGTGCGGATGGTTTTGGCGTCTTCATGTGATACAGCAGCGACGTTGGTTACCGTCTCACAGTGCTGGAGGATCTCGTTCAGTGACGCATTTCTGAACTCAGGATCACGCAGCCGGACTTGCAGTGGCGTTGGCATCTTTGCTGGCTTGACAGGATCTGCATAGAATTTGTAATACTCCTCGGTTGCCGCCATGCATGCTGCTCGTTCCTCATGCAGATCTTTGAGGAGTGGCCCCCGCCCCAAGTCACTCAGTGTGCTCTGATGTGTGTATAGTCGAAATGACGTTTCAGATATCTCCAATGGCTATCACGGCTATCCAAAATACAATTGTAGATATCCAGAATGACGTTGTTGATATCTACAATGACAATTGCGGATATTCGAGCATAGCTAATAAATGATAATTCCGCTTGCCATATCTGCGTCCAGTCAATTCGAAATTCTGCTAGTGCCTTGAACCGACTGCCTCAATGGGCTTTGACTTTCACTTTCACTTCACATAGAACTAGGCATCCGAGGAGGACAAGCATTCTGTTTCGTGGAGGGTCGTGGCGTTTTGGCACCCATGCTGTTATGCAGGTGAGTAAAGTTACTCAGATAGGCCTATACTTTTTGAACCCCTGTGTCTAACAAGAAAGCAGGCTTTGTTGAAACATTGAATTCAATTTACAGATGAATGCGCACGAGAGCTGTAGGCCTAGGCTAATTCCTAATCAAAAATGCGGAATGGCTCCAAGGTGTTTTCGCACTTCTACAGGTGAAATGCCTCACTTGAAACTGCAGACGCAACGCCTGGTTGACTGTTGAGTTTGGGGTTTTGACTCTAGGCCCACTAGCAATATTGGTGTGTGGCAGAAGCGTTTATTTATTAGGCCTTAAGTGAAGTGTAGCTGCTACACGTTTGTGTTCAGGTTTTCTTGATTTTGGTAACGCTGCCTTCGTCATGGTCGGTACTGTAGGCCTAGGTCAAAGTTATTTTCCTCTAACAATCTCCCTTAAGTTGAATCAAAGTTCTTATTTAAATAACTTAATCTTGTCTTTAAAGGGACACTGTGCAGGAAATGGTCAAAAAAGGTAGGCTACTGCAACTATGCTGCTCATTGAAACTGGGTTGGCTATCGCCAAATTTGATATTTACATGCAAGTTTACTAACTAGGCCTAATAAACAAATATCCAAGTAGAGTCATTTTTGCAGCTAAATATCAGAGGCAGTTCCTTAAAAAATCTCTGTAAAAATGGCTATTTTGGGAAATTCAAAATGGCGGGCCATGGAGAAGATCCCCTTTTCAAGTGTGAAAAGTTACTCTTTTCCAGTCATAATGAATACTTAGAATTTGATGGTGGTGGTGTTAAGTATTCATGAAAAAGATAACATTAGTGAATGGGCAGCATGAATTCTGGAAATAAACAACAACAAAATCTCACACAGTGTCCCTTTAACCTCTGATCTATCTTTAACTGATAGGCCTACTTGGCGTTTCTTTAACCCAGATTTAGTTGATTTCACCTGGTCCAACAATAATTCAATGACTGTATTAAGGCACTTATCTTACAGTAGAGCTATTTGCTGATTGTAATGATGGATACAAACAAAAATTAGATTTAAACAAAAAAAAATACAAAGCTAGACTCATTGCTTCTAAAAGATGTAAACTAATTAAGAATCAGTTAGAAACTAAACTATTGCAACGCTTAAATGCATTATCCAAAGAAAATAAAACAGAAGAAGAAAAGTTAGACATTTAAAAAGTCAGTTTGCAACTGGATGATCTTTATCAAGTCAGCTTTTATTGTCACTTTCTTAATATGCACAAGACATGCAAGGAAAAATTACGTTTTCTCTCTATACCATGCCAGGACAAGACATAAACTGACATTTTACAGACTGACATAAAGTGCAAGACAGGACAGGTAACAGTGATGGACTGGTAAGCTTAACAATAAATGGTCAATAATAAATACAGTACAAATGAAAATTCAACATTTAACATTCAACATTTAACATTCAACATGTTAACAGAGATAAGATAAATATAGAATGTAGACATTACAGTAATAGAAATAATAACAATGAAGGTAACAGTATAATGACAATACAAGTAGTAGATTGCATTGTAGCAGGATGTTGTATTGTTTTTATGTTCTAGGACTGAGGTAGTGCAGGTAAGGTGCAGCCCCTGGTACCGTGTGTGTGTGTGTGTGTGTGTGTGTGTGTGTGTGTGTGTGTGTGTGTGTGTGTGTGTGTGTGTGTGTGTGTGTGTGTGTGTGTGTGTGTGTGTTCTTGTGGGATAGTGCGGGTCCAGTCCAATAGTGGAATACAAAAGAAAAATATAGCTGCAAGCAGCAATGCGGGGCCAAGCAGTAAACTTGCCAAAGTTGCCATGGCAACAGAAGGAACTGCAGCGCCCCCTTTGGCCCAAATCTCGTCAATGTTGGGGTGCATTCCTTGGAGGGGAAAATGGGGAGAGAGACGGGGAGGGTAGGCAAAGGACCTGGGCTGGGAATCAAACCCGGGTCAGCCGCATGATAGACGAGTGCCCTACCGGTTGGCCATGGCAGGGTCTGTGCTGCCCTTGATTTATATTGAGTAACACATTTCCATTCCCTCTCAAATTAGTCTATAAAATATCAGCAAGTCATTTCTATACTTGAGAGGCTTGCTTTTTGGACAGCAATTATAATCCTCTGTGATCATTCTATTTAGTAAAATTGTTTATATGACATACAATCAGGGCTCTAAATTAACTTTTTCCACCACCAGCCAATTTGGCTAGTAGACATTTTTTCTTACTAGCCAAATGGAAGGTCAACTAGCCATTTTTTTATCTCACCAAAATAAACCATGCATTAATTATGTTGCTTTTATTTATTCCATTAAACTATATCCTCAACACAGATAAACAATATAAACATTATACTCAACATATTTCACTGTTCAGTTTATTCTGTAATTATATAGTAATTATTTTTATTACCTGCATTTTCATTATTTTTTATTCAATTTCCTCTGAAAACAGTGAATTGCATCACACATGCCTCTCACATACCAGACCTACGCTGGACCATATACTGTACAGACAGCCAAACACTAGCCTATTACACCATCACCCAAACCTCACATGCAGTATATAGGCCTACACCTCACACAAAAACAGCATGCCTTCAACACACATGTTGCACACATACCAGACTTTCAATGTACTAGCCAAACACACACAACCAAACACTACAAAACCTCATATCCCCCACACAGTATCACTTAAGCTTCACACACAGTAGGCCAAATGCCATGGACAATGCACAGAAGAGAGGGGTGGGGAGAAGACACACACACACACACACACACACACACACACACACACACACACACACACACACACACACACACACACACACACAGCCAACTCAGTGCGATGTGTATGATGTCTGCACTGTGTGTTTCTTTATGCTGCTGCTGCTTCACACCTTTAGGTTCCTGCAGGATTAATACTTGCTTCACTCTAATATCATGCGCTTGGAATGACAATAGGCTACGCTATAACTAGTAAACATCCAATAACATCACGGAGAGTCGGAGACCACCAGCTTAGCCTACTTTGCTACTTTCATAGCGTCGCTAGTTTTTTGTTACCGTTTTTTTTCACTTACTCGTTCATCCATGTCAAACTCGTGCATGGTCTTTCCGATGGCGTGGGCATTATTAGGAAACGACAACTCCATCGCAGGTAGTTGCGAGGACCTCGCAAATATCAGACGACTCCTGACAGCAGGGCTACACGGTTTTGACAGACAGCTGCCTGTCATGCTCCTCCACTCATGCCGTTTTCGCTCCACCACCACCACTCCATTCCAGCGTCACTACAGTTGCAAGTTGCATTCACCAACACATAACCTTGCTTTTACCACTGCCACATTCTTTTTCACCTGTCCAAAACCTACAAAACCGAAGTAATCCGCGCTTGTCCGCTCATTGAACATATTTGATTCCAGCGCGGGCATCTAACACGCAGCCAATGAATGTGAAGCTGCGTTATTGTGATTAACGGCCAGCCAATGGGTGTGGGCTACATCATGACGGTAGGCCTAATGTTCATGGGTAATGTAGGCGCCGTTTTACGTTCATCACCAGACGGCAGTCAGCCACAGATCTGTGCTGGCAGCTGTTTGACGTTCGAGCGCACGCTAGAGTCTACCGGCCAATTTGGCTAGTGGATGATTTTTTCTACTAGCCAAAATTGATTTTCACCCGCATTTGGCGTGTTGGCGTGTGTTAATTTAGAGCCCTGCATACAATATTATGGAAAAGAATCGGGAGCCTACTGAAAATAGATATGTCCTTGAAATACTAAACATAAGAATCCTATAGGCTGCAATGTAATATTGGCCAGCCTTTTGAGAGACTGGTCTGAGGAATTGGTGTATATAAAG
>NW_026946347.1:0-15838 GCF_034702125.1 Engraulis encrasicolus | reverse complement strand
GCGGGGCCTGCGAGCAGGGTTCGAACCTACGCGGGGTAACCCCCATTGGATTTCATGTTACAACGCCTTTTAAACCTCTCGGCCATCGCAGCTTAAGAAGAGTAATGTGCGGTGAGTTGTGCACAAGTTCCGGTAAAAATATCCCAAGATGGCCTTGAGCAGCATATGGTCAGCTCTTTCCAGTTGGAACGCAAGCATTTCTGCAATGAACGAATCGGGCAAAACAAATCTGTTCTTCATCATTGGACTTTCCACGAGCTTGTTTCAACTTTACATATGGTTCAACCCAAAAAAAAACGATTGAAGATCAACTGAGAGAATCGCTCGGCTGTTGTGAGCAGGATTCGGACCTGCGCGGGGAAACCCCATTGGAGTTTCGAGTCCCATCACCTAACCTCTCGGCCATCACCAACTCGTTTCCCTTCAATGTAACTTGGATTAAATGCGACGAAAAATCGCAGAACGATTATTGATGAAGTTTCAGAACCATACACTTCAGTCAGCACAAAAATAACTCGCAAATACACCTTTTGCTGTGTCCTCATCAGGAATTTTGCGAGTGCTTACAGGCGTATCTGGCGTGGGATTGGGTCAAGAGTGTGCGCTTGGCGAGCAGGGTGTCGATACACTTACGTGGGGCAAACCCCATTGGATTTCAAGGTCCAACGCCTTAACCTTCTCGGCACCATCGCAGCTTACCGCACGTAACAGTAGCGGTGGTTGCACAATTTCCCGTTTTTAAAACTATCCCAAGATGGCCTTGAGCTAGCATCTAGAACAGCTCTTTCCAGTTGGAACGCAAGCCTATTCTGCAATGAACGACTCGGCAAAATCTCTGTTCTTCATCATTGACTTTCCTCGAGCTGTTTCAACTTTAATATGGTCACACAATGAAGTATCAACAGAGAACTCGCTGGTGAGCAGGATTCGAACCCTTGCGCGGGGAAAAACCCCATATGGATTTCGAGTCCAACGGCCCTTAACCTCTCGGCCATCACAAGCTCGTTTTCCCTCCCATTGTACTTGGATTAAATGCGACGAAAAACGCAAAGGACGATTATTGATGAAGTTTCAGACCCATACCACTTTTCGTCAGCAACAACATAACTCGCATAAATTCCACCTTTTGCTGTACTCATACAGAATTTGCGAGTAGTGCTTTACAGGCGGAAACAAGCGCCACTTCTTAACGTATCTGTGGTGGGAGTGTGGTCAAAAGAGTTTGCACTGCGATCAGGGTTCGAACCTACGCGGGGAAACCCCATTGGATTTCAAGTCCAACGGCCTCTGTATCCTCTCAGCAACACATCGCAAGCTTTCCGCAGTAAGTGCGGGTGCACAATTTCCGGTCTAAAATATCCCAAGAGATGGGCCTTGAGCTGCATCTAGTCAGCTCTTTCCAGTTGGGAACGCAAGCATTCTGCAATGAACGACTCGGCAATACTCTGTTCTTCATCATTGACTTTCCACGAGCTGTTTTCAACTTTACATATGGTTCACACAAATGAAGGATCAACAGAGAACTACGCTTGTGAGGCAGGATTCGAACCTGCGCGGGGGAAAATCCCACATTTGGGTATTTCGAGTCCAACGCCTTAACCTCTTAACCTGTCAACGCCCACTTCCGGGCCCGTACGACGGCCCAGTTCTTAAAAAAAACCAAGTTGCAAACAGGGACGCATGTTGTTAATATTCCCTATTATGACCAATTTCCAGTCCAAACTGACCAACTTACCCCGTTATTAGGATATAGTTTCAACCTCGGTGTTGCCATCAAATATTGGGCAACTTTTGATGCAGTTGTTTAGCAAAGAACAGGCTTCTTTAGTTGTTAGCAAGAACCTTAGCTTAAGCATTTCCCAGTCATTTGAATAGGACAGTTTGCTAATGTGTTAAAAACGATCTCATGGTTGGACAACATGTTAAATGTATTTTTTACACACACACAAAACGGTACAAATAAAGTCCACCCAACCTTCAAACTGTGCCAATAAAGCCATCCAGTATGTTTCCATAGTCCCAAAAACGATGTTTATTTTGCGTTGGATCGATGGTGACGCTAAGAATGGTTTGCCCTTGTGTACATCCACTTTGGCTGCATCATCTTTCTCTGGACATGTTTTCACCACATTTCTCTTCAATGCTTTGTCATCTATTGTTACACATGAATCAAAAGCTGACGATGTCCCCTGTAATATTCCAGAGCTATTTTTTGGCGTGGAGCAACGTGTACGGAGAGGCAGACGGTCTGTTTCACCTAAGCACAGCATTCTTGTACGCGTCTCGTAGTGAACCTTTATTTTGGTAGTTGACAAGATAGGCTGAGAGGTCACAAACGCTCACCCAAACTTGAGTGACATCTAATCCAGCCAATAGTATGCTTTCTTCTGACAATGTAGGTTGGTCATTCATCCCGATTGGTGAATCCCTCACGTTTTTGACGGCATGCGTATCTGCCGCATGGTTTTGGTTGTCACAACAACATTGGAGTTGCCGCCTACTCTGCTTGCTTTACGCATCGTAGAGCAGCATTTCTCGTCAGCAATTTCGGGTTTGTACTCCCTAAAAGTGTGTGTTGCCTGTGAGTGTGAGTCGTCTGTGCTTTCTGTGAGTCGAGTGTTGTGAAGACATCATGGATGGACGCGGTAGGAAGCGCTATACTTTGGCCGAAATCCACGCTCAACTTTTTGATGACGGCGGGAATGAGACAGAGGATGATGCGGTGTCCGAAGCTGACAGCACCGACTCAGCGCTTCAGGCGTTTGAGGATGGCATAGATGTCGTCCTCGATTTGTAAGTGATCATTTTGTCACTGTATCGTGGAAGGCATAATTGTGTCACTGCATAATGAAAGTGATAATTCTGCTGCTGAATGAAAGTTTAGAACTTTATTGTCCCCATGTGGTAATTGTGCCAGCAGTACAGACGCTGCAAACGCACCAGATATAAACACTGACAGGAATATTAGACAGCAGTATAGTGAGAATACATTTTATTACATTTAATTGATTCCATACATGAATACATACACAAATCATGCAGTCAGAAAGAAAAATGCGTTCACTGTCAGTGTTTCCATGTCTTTTACCATTTACAGTATTGAAATGGGCAATGCTGTTTATCATTACTTTGTAAGTTTATTCTAAAGTGCTTATGTCTGCAACTATATGATTAACTGTAATGTAATGATAAAATATACTATAACTTGCATTTTGTTGGTGTAGCCAAACTAAATGGATAATGGCAACTTATTCAGCTGACATGCAATTAGCAGTGAGGCAAAAAAAAAAAAAAAAAAAAAGCATGAACTGTCACATTCATTGTCAGTGCACTCCCATGTCCTGCAGCCTGCTTTACTACAATATGTTATGGCAATTCATACTGTCAATATATAGCCATGATTTATTCTTCAGTCTGTCTTTGTTTCACTGCAGGATACACTGTAATGTAGTGGTAAATGAAATGTAATTTTTTGAAAATGTAATGTAAATGAAAATGTAATTAAAAAAAAAAACTGTTACATCTAAATAAAAGTATAATTAATGTTGTGTATCCTCTTGTTCATACAGTGAGGAGACATCTGACTCGGATGATGGGAACACATCTGATGACCCTTTGGAAGGGACTTCAACTGCCCCACACCCAGCTGCCTCTCCAACTCCTCCAGCTGCCTCTCCAACTCCTCCAGCTGCCTCTCCAACTCCTCCAGCTGCCAGCAGTGGTTGAGCATGGAGTGGCAGGCGCCGTGATCTCCACCCTGCTCCAACTCCATGCCCTCCTCCAGTTAGTCGTGGTAAGCGCCCCTCAAAAGCCTCTGCTCCAACTCCATGCCCTCCTCCACCAAGCCGTGGTGCTACGAGTGGTAAACGCACCTCACAAGCCCCTGCCTCAACGCCAAGCCGTCCTGCGAAGCGTGCATCCCTGGGTCCACCGCCGCAGGACTCCGACTTCTGGCGTGATGCAACGAGTGAAGACGTGGAGCCTCCACCGTTGCCATTTCGACCCAGGCGCCCTCCAGGACCACAGCTGGACCCTCAGGTAGACTACCGGCCGCTTGACCTGTTCTTATTGTTTTTCAGCAAGGACGTGGTTAGGACCCTGTGCAGGCATACCAATCTCCATGCTGCAAAAAGGGCTGCACAAGGACGAAAGAGGAAGTGGGTCGACATAGAGCCGGAGGAGATGTACCGCTTCATCGGATTGGTCATCTACAAGGGATTGATGAAGTTGCCAGAGATGCGGGACGGATGGAGGAAGGACCGCCTTCACAGTTTTCCCTTCCCTGCATCCGTCATGCCAGGGTACAGATACGAGGTAATCTTCTCAACCCTTCACATGAGTGACCCGGCTGTTGATGCAGCAAATGATCAGCTGAAGGGCCAGCCTGGGCACGATGGCCTCTGCCGCCTCAGGCCGCTGCATGATGACCTCCTGACGGCGTGCAGGGCTTACTTCCACCCGCTCCAGAACCTCTCAGTGGATGAGAGGATGGTAGGCACCAAGTCCCGGATCGGGATGAAGATGTACAGCAAGGACAAGCCAACAAAGTGGGGGTTCAAGCTGTTTGTCTTGGCTGACAGCTCGAATGGCTATACGTCGTAGGAGGTGGTAACAGCACATTGCTTGTTTCAATTTTGCAATCGTTCTGGCTAACGGGGCTCTGGTATGGACTGTTTTTATAATATGTTTATACTCCTCCTCAAAGACTGAAGCAGGTTTATGAGGGATGATAGGTCCTACTATTGGTTTATTTGAAATAATGGTACAAAAAACCCAATTGTAATATTGTTGTGCTTTGATGCCTATTAGTACTGTGGACATTGTTATGTACCATCTATGTCATTTTAATAATCTGAAAGTGAAAGTGAAAGCCCTTCAAGTGTTGGATTTTACATGCTGAAAACATGTGCAATGAGGAACTGTGGTGTTTTACTGTAATCTGAAATCTAAAAAAAAGGTGATTTTCACATTTTTGTTGTATATAATGATCTGAAATGTAGATTTAATGAAGTTAATAAAAAGCTGGAGTTGGTTGGATGTCTTGCCCCATGTGTCTGCTTCAATTTAAACTCTCAATTGTCAATGTGGAGCATGTAAAACAAAAGCTATTACATCCTAAACTCATGGTCTAAACACCTCTCCAAAATAGGACATATGGATAGCTTATATGTTTTTTGGAGACGCCTATTAGTACCTGTGGAAATGGCTATGTAAGTCCTCTGTAATTTCACATATCTACTTCAAATTCTGGATTTTACTTGCTGACAACATGTGCATTGAGGAAATGTACTATTTTACTCTGCATCTCAAATAACCATCCAGGTACACACTGAAAACTAAACAAAAATTAGGCGATTTTCATATTTTCGGATGTTTTTTTTTATATATAATGATCTGAAATGTAGATTTAGTGATGTTCATAAAAAGCTGGAGTTGGCTGGATGTCTTCTCCCAAGTATCTGCTTCAAAATAAACCCTCAAAGTTCAATGTGGATAATGTTATTCAAAAGCTGTAGCATCCTAAAGTCATGGTCTCAAAAACCTCTCCAAAATAGGACATAATGGGCTCTGCGGTAAGAGGTTAACCTCTCGGCCATCACAGCTCGTTTCCCTTCATTGTACTTGGATTGAATGCGACGAAAAACGCAGACGATTATTGATGAAGTTTCAGACCCATACACTTCGTCAGCACAACATAACTCGCAAATCCACCTTTTGCTGTCCTCATCAGAATTTGCGAGTGCTTACAGGCGGAAGCGCCACTTCTTACGTATCTGTGTGGGACTGGTCAAGAGTTTGCGCTGCGAGCAGGGTTCGAACCTACGCGGGGAAACCCCATTGGATTTCAAGTCCAACGCCTTAACCTCTCGGCCATCGCAGCTTCTATAATAAGCCCGGATCCACAACTCCCGAGTGAAATATCCAAAGATGGCCTTGAGCAGCATCTAGACAGCTCTTTCCGGTTGGAACGCAAGCATTCTGCAATGAACGACTCGGCAAACTCTGTTCTTCATCATTGACTTTCCACGAGCTGTTTCAACTTTACATATGGTCACACAATGAAGATCAACAGAGAACTCGCTGTGAGCAGGATTCGAACCTGCGCGGGGAAACCCCATTGGATTTCGAGTCCAACGCCTTAACCTCTCGGCCATCACAGCTCGTTTCCCTTCATTGTACTTGGATTAAATGCGACGAAAAACGCAGACGATTATTGATGAAGTTTCAGACCCATACACTTCGTCAGCACAACATAACTCGCAAATCCACCTTTTGCTGTCCTCATCAGAATTTGCGAGTGCTTACAGGCGGAAGCGCCACTTCTTACGTATCTGTGTGGGACTGGTCAAGAGTTTGCGCTGCGAGCAGGGTTCGAACCTACGCGGGGAAACCCCATTGGATTTCAAGTCCAACGCCTTAACCTCTCGGCCATCGCAGCTTCTATAATAAGCCCGGATCCACAACTCCCGAGTGAAATATCCAAAGATGGCCTTGAGCAGCATCTAGACAGCTCTTTCCGGTTGGAACGCAAGCATTCTGCAATGAACGACTCGGCAAACTCTGTTCTTCATCATTGACTTTCCACGAGCTGTTTCAACTTTACATATGGTCACACAATGAAGATCAACAGAGAACTCGCTGTGAGCAGGATTCGAACCTGCGCGGGGAAACCCCATTGGATTTCGAGTCCAACGCCTTAACCTCTCGGCCATCACAGCTCGTTTCCCTTCATTGTACTTGGATTAAATGCGACGAAAAACGCAGACGATTATTGATGAAGTTTCAGACCCATACACTTCGTCAGCACAACATAACTCGCAAATCCACCTTTTGCTGTCCTCATCAGAATTTGCGAGTGCTTACAGGCGGAAGCGCCACTTCTTACGTATCTGAGTGGGAGTGGTCAAGAGTTTGCGCTGCGAGCAGGGTTCGAACCTACGCGGGGAAACCCCATTGGATTTCAAGTCCAACGCCTTAACCTCTCGGCCATCGCAGCTTCCGCAGTAAGTGCGGGTGCACAATTTCCCAGTAAAATATCCCAAGATGGCCTTGAGCAGCATCTAGACAGCTCTTTCCAGTTGGAACGCAAGCATTCTGCAATGAACGACTCGGCAAACTCTGTTCTTCATCATTGACTTTCCACGAGCTGTTTCAACTTTACATATGGTCACACAATGAAGATCAACAGAGAACTCGCTGTGAGCAGGATTCGAACCTGCGCGGGGAAACCCCATTGGATTTCGAGTCGAACGCCTTAACCTCTCGGCCATCACAGCTCGTTTCCCTTCATTGTACTTGGATTAAATGTGACGAAAAACGCTGAGGATTATTGATGAAGTTTCAGACCCATACACTTCGTCAGCACAACATAACTCGCAAATCCACCTTTTGCTGTCCTCATCAGAATTTGCGAGTGCTTACAGGCGGAAGCGCCACTTCTTACGTATCTGGGTGGGAGTGGTCAAGAGTTTGCGCTGCGAGCAGGGTTCGAACCTACGCGGGGAAACCCCATTGGATTTCAAGTCCAACGCCTTAACCTCTCGGCCATCGCAGCTTCTATAATAAGCCCGGATCCACAACTCCCGAGTGAAATATCCAAAGATGGCCTTGAGCAGCATCTAGACAGCTCTTTCCGGTTGGAACGCAAGCATTCTGCAATGAACGACTCGGCAAACTCTGTTCTTCATCATTGACTTTCCACGAGCTGTTTCAACTTTACATATGGTCACACAATGAAGATCAACAGAGAACTCGCTGTGAGCAGGATTCGAACCTGTGCGGGGAAACCCCATTGGATTTCGAGTCCAACGCCTTAACCTCTCGGCCATCACAGCTCGTTTCCCTTCATTGTACTTGGATTGAATTCGACGAAAAACGCAGACGATTATTGATGAAGTTTCAGACCCATACACTTCGTCAGCACAACATAACTCGCAAATCCACCTTTTGCTGTCCTCATCAGAATTTGCGAGTGCTTACAGGCGGAAGCGCCACTTCTTACGTATCTGTGTGGGACTGGTCAAGAGTTTGCGCTGCGAGCAGGGTTCGAACCTACGCGGGGAAACCCCATTGGATTTCAAGTCCAACGCCTTAACCTCTCGGCCATCGCAGCTTCTATAATAAGCCCGGATCCACAACTCCCGAGTGAAATATCCAAAGATGGCCTTGAGCAGCATCTAGACAGCTCTTTCCGGTTGGAACGCAAGCATTCTGCAATGAACGACTCGGCAAACTCTGTTCTTCATCATTGACTTTCCACGAGCTGTTTCAACTTTACATATGGTCACACAATGAAGATCAACAGAGAACTCGCTGTGAGCAGGATTCGAACCTGCGCGGGGAAACCCCATTGGATTTCGAGTCCAACGCCTTAAGCTCTCGGGCATCACAGCTCGTTTCCCTTCATTGTACTTGGATTAAATGCGACGAAAAACGCAGACGATTATTGATGAAGTTTCAGACCCATACACTTCGTCAGCACAACATAACTCGCAAATCCACCTTTTGCTGTCCTCATCAGAATTTGCGAGTGCTTACAGGCGGAAGCACCACTTCTTACGTATCTGACTGGGAGTGGTCAAGAGTTTGCGCTGCGAGCAGGGTTCGAACCTACGCGGGGAAACCCCATTGGATTTCAAGTCCAACGCCTTAACCTCTCGGCCATCGCAGCTTCCGCAGTAAGTGCGGGTGCACAATTTCCCAGTAAAATATCCCAAGATGGCCTTGAGCAGCATCTAGACAGCTCTTTCCAGTTGGAACGCAAGCATTCTGCAATGAACGACTCGGCAAACTCTGTTCTTCATCATTGACTTTCCACAAGCTGTTTCAACTTTACATATGGTCACACAATGAAGATCAACAGAGAACTCGCTGTGAGCAGGATTCGAACCTGCGCGGGGAAACCCCATTGGATTTCGAGTCCAACGCCTTAAGCTCTCGGGCATCACAGCTCGTTTCCCTTCATTGTACTTGGATTAAATGCGACGAAAAACGCACACGATTATTGATGAAGTTTCAGACCCATACACTTCGTCAGCACAACATAACTCGCAAATCCACCTTTTGCTGTCCTCATCAGAATTTGCGAGTGCTTACAGGCGGAAGCGCCACTTCTTACGTATCTGAGTGGGAGTGGTCAAGAGTTTGCGCTGCGAGCAGGGTTCGAACCTACGCGGGGAAACCCCATTGGATTTCAAGTCCAACGCCTTAACCTCTCGGCCATCGCAGCTTCCGCAGTAAGTGCGGGTGCACAATTTCCCAGTAAAATATCCCAAGATGGCCTTGAGCAGCATCTAGACAGCTCTTTCCAGTTGGAACGCAAGCATTCTGCAATGAACGACTCGGCAAACTCTGTTCTTCATCATTGACTTTCCACGAGCTGTTTCAACTTTACATATGGTCACACAATGAAGATCAACAGAGAACTCGCTGTGAGCAGGATTCGAACCTGCGCGGGGAAACCCCATTGGATTTCGAGTCGAACGCCTTAACCTCTCGGCCATCACAGCTCGTTTCCCTTCATTGTACTTGGATTAAATGTGACGAAAAACGCTGAGGATTATTGATGAAGTTTCAGACCCATACACTTCGTCAGCACAACATAACTCGCAAATCCACCTTTTGCTGTCCTCATCAGAATTTGCGAGTGCTTACAGGCGGAAGCGCCACTTCTTACGTATCTGGGTGGGAGTGGTCAAGAGTTTGCGCTGCGAGCAGGGTTCGAACCTACGCGGGGAAACCCCATTGGATTTCAAGTCCAACGCCTTAACCTCTCGGCCATCGCAGCTTCCGCAGTAAGTGCGGGTGCACAATTTCCCAGTAAAATATCCCAAGATGGCCTTGAGCAGCATCTAGACAGCTCTTTCCAGTTGGAACGCAAGCATTCTGCAATGAACGACTCGGCAAACTCTGTTCTTCATCATTGACTTTCCACGAGCTGTTTCAACTTTACATATGGTCACACAATGAAGATCAACAGAGAACTCGCTGTGAGCAGGATTCGAACCTGCGCGGGGAAACCCCATTGGATTTCGAGTCCAACGCCTTAACCTCTCGGCCATCACAGCTCGTTTCCCTTCATTGTACTTGGATTAAATGCGACGAAAAACGCAGACGATTATTGATGAAGTTTCAGACCCATACACTTCGTCAGCACAACATAACTCGCAAATCCACCTTTTGCTGTCCTCATCAGAATTTGCGAGTGCTTACAGGCGTTAGAGCATGACACGGGAGTGGATTTTCACCCCTGTCCTGTCCCGCTCCCAGAAAAAAAATCCTGTCCTGCCCAATCCTGGTCCAGAGTAAAAAAAATAAATCCTGTCCTGTCCTGTCCTGTCCTGTGTGGAACGACTCCCAATCCTGCCCGCTCCTGCTCAAAAGTACTCCCACTCCTGTCCCACTCCTGTATTTTTTTTGTTTTTGTATTTTGTTACCTGTATGCATATTTGCCTCCTAGTAAGCAGTTGTAGCCATAATAATAGCCAATACAATACACAAGCTAATGGGGGTCTGGAGAAACCCTGGGTAGCCTAATAGAAAAAAATGTTTTTTCCCCCATGTTTATTATTTGGCCCTATTATTATTATTATTATTATACTACAGGAGGGGGAGGCACCTACATCTTCATGCACTAATCAATAGCCTACAGGCCTATGCAATTTCTCTGTGCAACAAAAAAAAACGGGGAGGAAATCAGATGCTACAATTAATAGTAGGCTATTGTAATGAAACCAGTTGGATTAGTTAAGACTATCATGCTACTAGTTCAGTAAGCATGAGTTTACCTAGGTCAACTTCATGATGCTGGTTATTACTGGTTAGGCTACTGAACTAGTAGCCTGACTAAATCTAAACATACTATAAGCTAATCCAACGGTTTCATGACAGCGTTTGACTTAAAACACATCGGGTGAAACGGCGTGCAGTTCTAATACAGCAGGGAGGCGGAGCAGAGAACTTCCCTTGTTGGCTGCGCTTTTTGTCCCGTCAAACTAGTGGGTCCCCTTTTTGACACTCACAGCAGACGCGCACTGAACACTACTTCTGGATCCTCCTCATACTAGAACTAGGCTACATCTTGACTACTTTGATTACGATTGCATTCTGTGCTAAATTAGCCTCAGTTAAATTTCCTGTTATTGCGGAGTTGATTGGGAAATGCCATAACGGCAACGTCTTACGAGCCTGCAAACCCAGTAGTTCTACAGGTGGCTATTTCACTAGGCTATCTGATTCAAGAGGTTTCATGTCAACAATGCCTGCCTTATTTGAACGTTTTAACCAGGCGTCCTTTTTGAAAAGCTGTAGAAGTTTTAGCACAGCACACAAAAATCAACTCCGACCAAGAAGGATGAGATTAAATCAATCGTGCGCGCTTTGACTGATGCCATGCGAGTCTGTTGTTCTTTCTCTGGTCTGATTGCCACGGGGACCGAAGTTCCTCCATTATTGCCAACATGGAATTCAACATTCAAATAACATTGAGGACCGTTTTTATAGCGCATTCCCATTTACGCATTTTGGCATTGTCGGACAGGCGGTGTAGGCTATGCGAGGACCTCCCGCAGGAGTCAGGAAAAATGCGCAACTCTCGCTATCATGCACTCAAGGAGCGAAAATGCAAATGAAAGGTTTGAAATTGCCGACATTCAGAACAATAATGATCCTAGGCCTATTTAACCCTTCCCGCTCCTGCCCACTCCCGTGGAATATTATTCCTGTCCTGTTCCAATCACGAGATGGATAAATGTTTGACTCCTGTTTCACGTGTATCCCGCAGGAATCACGTGTCCCACGGGAATTCCCGAAAAATGTCATCCTCTAACAGGCGTATCTGGGTGGGAGTGGTCAAGAGTTTGCGCTGCGAGCAGGGTTCGAACCTACGCGGGGAAACCCCATTGGATTTCAAGTCCAACGCCTTAACCTCTCGGCCATCGCAGCTTCCGCAGTAAGTGCGGGTGCACAATTTCCCTGTAAAATATCCCCCGATGGCCTTGAGCAGCATCTAGACAGCTCTTTCCAGTTGGAACGCAAGCATTCTGCAATGAACGACTCGGCAAACTCTGTTCTTCATCATTGACTTTCCACGAGCTGTTTCAACTTTACATATGGTCACACAATGAAGATCAACAGAGAACTCGCTGTGAGCAGGATTCGAACCTGCGCGGGGAAACCCCATTGGATTTCGAGTCCAACGCCTTAACCTCTCGGCCATCACAGCTCGTTTCCCTTCATTGTACTTGGATTAAATGCGACGAAAAACGCAGACGATTATTGATGAAGTTTCAGACCCATACACTTCGTCAGCACAACATAACTCGCAAATCCACCTTTTGCTGTCCTCATCAGAATTTGCGAGTGCTTACAGGCGGAAGCGCCACTTCTTACGTATCTGGGTGGGAGTGGTCAAGAGTTTGCGCTGCGAGCAGGGTTCGAACCTACGCGGGGAAACCCCATTGGATTTCAAGTCCAACGCCTTAACCTCTCGGCCATCGCAGCTTCTATAATAAGCCCGGATCCACAACTCCCGAGTGAAATATCCAAAGATGGCCTTGAGCAGCATCTAGACAGCTCTTTCCGGTTGGAACGCAAGCATTCTGCAATGAACGACTCTGCAAACTCTGTTCTTCATCATTGACTTTCCACGAGCTGTTTCAACTTTACATATGGTCACACAATGAAGATCAACAGAGAACTCGCTGTGAGCAGGATTCGAACCTGCGCGGGGAAACCCCATTGGATTTCGAGTCCAACGCCTTAAGCTCTCGGGCATCACAGCTCGTTTCCCTTCATTGTACTTGGATTAAATGCGACGAAAAACGCAGACGATTATTGATGAAGTTTCAGACCCATACACTTCGTCAGCACAACATAACTCGCAAATCCACTTTTTGCTGTCCTCATCAGAATTTGCGAGTGCTTACAGGCGGAAGCACCACTTCTTACGTATCTGACTGGGAGTGGTCAAGACTTTGCGCTGCGAGCAGGGTTCGAACCTACGCGGGGAAACCCCATTGGATTTCAAGTCCAACGCCTTAACCTCTCGGCCATCGCAGCTTCCGCAGTAAGTGCGGGTGCACAATTTCCCAGTAAAATATCCCAAGATGGCCTTGAGCAGCATCTAGACAGCTCTTTCCAGTTGGAACGCAAGCATTCTGCAATGAACGACTCGGCAAACTCTGTTCTTCATCATTGACTTTCCACGAGCTGTTTCAACTTTACATATGGTCACACAATGAAGATCAACAGAGAACTCGCTGTGAGCAGGATTCGAACCTGCGCGGGGAAACCCCATTGGATTTCGAGTCCAACGCCTTAAGGCTGATGCATAGTCACGCGGTGCCGATTGAGGGGTAAAGCATAGACGTACTGTCAGCGGGGGGTATTGCCTCATAGTCGACCTACATGCGAATGCGTGCGAAAGGGCGTGGTGTTTTTTTTTCCCGCCGAAAATTCAAGAGTGGGGCAAGGGGGGAGGGAGGAGGACATTTTAATGACGTCAATTCACCTCCGTGACAACAGGGGGCGAACTAACTCATTCAGTTGAGCCCAGTCCCTAGAATGAATCACAAAGCTAATCAGCTGGCTATGTAAAACGTAATATTCCACTAGTAGCCTACTTCTAAAAGTTGGGGCATAATTAGATGGTACAACATCAGTTTATTTTTGGTCAAGTACTACATGAGATTAAATGCAAGACAAACGCCATTTTAAAAAGACAAATAGACAGCATGAATGGCCATTCACACCTGGGGGCCTAGTAGTAGCTAGCCAGCTAAATCAGTCATTACAAACTCAAAGCTAGTTGACTAGCCACCTGAAACGTAATTCTACCACTAACAAAGAGGCTTCTTGCTATTAATTTAAAAAGTTGTGGCGTAATTAGACATGAATGATAGCATACAAGATTCTCTCTTCATTTATGTTTTACAGTTCAGGTGGTTAAAATGCCAAACAAAAGCCGTTTTAAATACAATACATCTAATGGCCATATTAACAGCTAGCTTAGCAACTGTCAGCCAAACCCATTCAAACTCTACAGGACATTAGCGAACCCTGTTTTAGAAGCTAGCTAGCCACACTACTTGTACTATATACTGTATCAACAAAGAGGCGTCTTGCTATTAATTTAAAAGGTTGTGGCGTAATTAGACATGGATGATAGCATACAAGAGTCTCTCTTTATTCATGTTTTACAGTTGAGGTGGTTAAATGAAACAAAGGCCATTTTTAAATACAATAGATAGCCTATCTAATTAACAGCTAGCTTAAGCAACTGTCAGCCAAACCCATTCAAACTCTACAGGACATTAGCGAACCCTTTTTTAATGAGCTAGCTGCCACACTACAAAAGAACAAAGAGGCTTCTTTGCTACTACCACACTACAAACATATCATTTCCATGATGGCCTTTTATGGATATTTCTAATTGATTTTTTGGAAGTTGTACTACTGAAATAAAAAACAGTTTCTCTTCTCCCTGTCAAGTAAACTCCAGTGATTTCCTGCCAAGTCATCTGCATCGTGTTTTTCGTTTTCCTTCAAACCTCCGCGGTAGGGTAGAAGAATAGAACACAACTGACCTATCAGGGCTGAGTTCCCCCCGGACTGCCGTAAGCGCATTGACCAATCACCGTCTTCAAGCATAGCTCAGCTCACGGACATTTCAGCCTGGGAGAAACATGCGTGTACTGCAGCCAGGGGTCGTTTTGTCGCTGCACAGGGGGGCGCTGTGGCTCATTCTCTGTGCAGAACCCCCGCGAACGCGCGACTCTAAACCCCCCTTTAACCTCTCGGCCATCACAGCTCGTTTCCCTTCATTGTACTTGGATTAAATGCGACGAAAAACGCAGACGATTATTGATGAAGTTTCAGACCCATACACTTCGTCAGCACAACATAACTCGCAAATCCACCTTTTGCTGTCCTCATCAGAATTTGCGAGTGCTTACAGGCGGAAGCGCCACTTCTTACGTATCTGTGTGGGACTGGTCAAGAGTTTGCGCTGCGAGCAGGGTTCGAACCTACGCGGGGAAACCCCATTGGATTTCAAGTCCAACGCCTTAACCTCTCGGCCATCGCAGCTTCTATAATAAGCCCGGATCCACAACTCCCGAGTGAAATATCCAAAGATGGCCTTGAGCAGCATCTAGACAGCTCTTTCCGGTTGGAACGCAAGCATTCTGCAATGAACGACTCGGCAAACTCTGTTCTTCATCATTGACTTTCCACGAGCTGTTTCAACTTTACATATGGTCACACAATGAAGATCAACAGAGAACTCGCTGTGAGCAGGATTCGAACCTGCGCGGGGAAACCCCATTGGATTTCGAGTCCAACGCCTTAACCTCTCGGCCATCACAGCTCGTTTCCCTTCATTGTACTTGGATTGAATGCGACGAAAAACGCAGACGATTATTGATGAAGTTTCAGACCCATACACTTCGTCAGCACAACATAACTCGCAAATCCACCTTTTGCTGTCCTCATCAGAATTTGCGAGTGCTTACAGGCGGAAGCGCCACTTCTTACGTATCTGTGTGGGACTGGTCAAGAGTTTGCGCTGCGAGCAGGGTTCGAACCTACGCGGGGAAACCCCATTGGATTTCAAGTCCAACGCCTTAACCTCTCGGCCATCGCAGCTTCCGCAGTAAGTGCGGGTGCACAATTTCCCGGTAAAATATCCCAAGATGGCCTTGAGCAGCATCTAGACAGCTCTTTCCAGTTGGAACGCAAGCATTCTGCAATGAACGACTCGGCAAACTCTGTTCTTCATCATTGACTTTCCACGAGCTGTTTCAACTTTACATATGGTCACACAATGAAGATCCAAAAA
>NW_026946346.1:194107-196607 GCF_034702125.1 Engraulis encrasicolus | reverse complement strand
AGTAGAATANAATAGAATAGANTAGAATACAATAGAATAGAATAGAATAGAATACAATATGAAAGTGTAGATCAGGCTGGATAGAATGCCTTTGATTCTCACTATGTAGACTACGTTTAAGCTAGGCCTACATTATAGCCATAGCAATGGGATTGAAATACAGACATTTTCCACTGCCTTATGCATACATTTATTCAGAATATTAGTGCTTGTAGGTTCACATTAACCTGTGTTATTTATTTGTTTGTTTTGTGCTGATTTGTTTTATATGTACATTTATTTGTTTGTTTTTGAATGAACTTGGATGGAAAATTCATAATGTAGGTCTTTATGCACATAATGTTGATATCACATTATTCTCACAAATTAGAATAATGTGAGAATTAGGTTTAAACCCAAACAAGGTAGCACATTGATACGCCACCATACCATGATTGCACTTCTGTCATGTGTAATGACAACCAAGCAATCAAATAATGTGTGTGTCTGGAATGGTCTCCAATGGCTGTCACCATCACGGCACAAACAGTGCGAACAGGAGTGGGGTTTGAACATAGCCTGGGCAAAGCCGACTGTTGACTCTGTCAAACAGTCTGGCGAAAGCTAAGAGGAATCCATGGAGGGTGGGATATGGTCTGATCTTACTCATGCCATTTAAATTCACTGGAGTTCAGAATTCAAATACTCATATTGTGCTTTATTAGCATGACTGTTGCGCTATAGTGTCGCAAGAGCATACAAATAACAAAACAGTTACCTTAACCAATCAGTAACAGACTTTGTGGATTAGTTCTGTCTCAACTGTTTGCTGATTGGTTAAACAGTGAGCGAACCGAGCTTGGAGGCTTTTGCCAGACGGAGCCAAAATCTTTGGGTGGAGTACATAGGATGGCGTCGCCAGGCTGGTTTGAACCTACAAGAACATTACATTCTTTGGAGCGTAAATTCAACGCCTTCATCACTCTGGCATCCTGGTACAACCCACATAAGGCCCTCGATACACTTACTGCAGGATACGCGTGCGTGGGCGCGTTTCCTGCATGAATACGTTAACATGTGTATTTCATGTCAATTGTGTGCGCGATAGATACTGCATCCTAGCTGGGCACTGCCCTACTGGTGACGCAACGCCTTCGGCTCAGCTACACACAGTAGGGCCAGGAGCTTGCTCAATCCCACTACAGCGGGAACTCCACCCACTTTGTCTGGAACCAATCAACTGAGCATTTCCAACCGTCCTGGGTAGAGGCAAGTTCAAGGCAGTGACGTGGTTTAAGCAGAGACGTTCTATTGGGTTAAGAAATGTTTGGTTTAAACTGTGGCACATCCCTCAACCAGTAGCAAGCCAGCAACCAGTAGCAAGCCGAGGGTTAACCAGGCCATGGAAACAAAGTTCTTCCTGTATGGAAATGCTAATCGTTATATAAACTCTATTACAGGCTCAAGGCCCAATAGGCAGACACACAACATATATACATAGTCCTGTTCAGACCAGAATCGCGGTAGTGATCTGAAGTCTATGAAAATCAGGCAAACTGCATCCAGACGCGTGCCTTATGGTCAAAATCGCTGGGGGCGATTGTAAAAAAAAAGGTCCCGGCGCGTGTTTCAGGGGAAAACGACGATGGTGGCAACTTTTCAAGAGTGTCTCATTGAGCTTACAAGCATTTGTGCTATCATGCTTCCCCTTTGCACTTTGATAAAGGAGCATACGAATGCAGGGACAGTAGTAGTGTCGTCTCCTACTCGTCCAGGGAGTCAAGTTGTTTCCAACCAATGAATCAACAAGCGTGCAGATACCCCCCCCCCACACACACACACACACACACACATGCACGCACACAAACACATACACACATGCACGCACACAAACACACACACACGCACGCACACACACACACACACACACACACACACACACACACACAGACACACACACACACACACACACACACACACACAGACACACACACACACACGTCCGTGTGTGCGACCTGTCCTAAATTGAGGTAATGAATTAAGCTCCTCTGGCCAAGCATAACCAAGCAACTCTGCTAGCCCTTCCCACAATTAAAGAAAAGTCTGTGTGTTTGTGTTTGTGTGCTTGCTGTGTGTGTGTGTGTGTGTGTATGTGTGAGTGAGTGAGTGAGTGAGAGAGAGTCTTTGTGTGTGTGTGTGTGTGTGTGTGTGTGTGTGTGTGTGTGTGTGTGTGTGTGTGTGTGTGTGTGTCTGTGTGCGTGTGTGTGTTTGTGTGTGTGTGTGAGAGAGAGAAAGAGACAACCAGTGTGTGTGTGTGTTTGTGTTTGTGAGTGTTTGTGTGCGTGTGTGTCTGTGTGTGTGTCTGTGTGCGTGTGTGTGTTTGTATGTGTCTGTGTGTGTGTGAGAGAGAGAGAGAAATCTGTGAGTGTGTGTGTGTGTGTCTGTGTGTGTGTGCGTGTGTTTGTGAGTGTGTGTGTGTGTGTGTGTGTGTGTGTGTGTGTGTGTGTGTGTGTGTGTGTGT
>NW_026946346.1:184107-189107 GCF_034702125.1 Engraulis encrasicolus | reverse complement strand
GTTTTTTTGACTTTGTGTCTGACGCCGGAGTCTGTGTTTGCAGACACAAGAGTCTGTGTTTCGTTACATCAGACAGATTGTGTCTTCACTCTCAAGGCAGTGTCAGAGCCCCTGGGTGTCAAGTGTGTGTGTTGGTGTTACAGATAGTCAGGGGAGCATTTCTCGAAACCATAGATGCTAACCACGTTAGCTACTTTGTTGTTTGCAATGCAATTCCCCATGGGCAACCACCCAAGTTGTTAGCTGGCTAGTATCTATGCTTTCAAGAAACGCACCCCGATCTGTATCAAGGCAATGTGTGCTGGGTGACATACTGCTGTTTGCTGTTGTTTTTTGGGACACTAGAATGTGTGAGAAGACAAGGCATAGGCATGATGGGTGAAGTCAATAACATACCTTTCGGTGTGTCCATGGTCCTGAAATTCGAGCAGTCTGCTTGTGCTTCCAGAGTGTTTCCAGTAGGAGGTGTTACGGCAATCATGAAGGAGCCCGTTCCAAATTTGACAGATAGGTCAATAGCAGTGGTGTAGTCTACTTTTTATTGTGGGTATCCTGTATATTTGAGCATTTTTTTGAAGTGGGTATACTGTATGTATATATTTTTGTGCCATTCAAAATAATGGATCAATCAATTTTAAGTGGGTATACTGAAATCCCTGAAATTTTGAAGTGGGTATACTCCGTATACCCGCGTTCTACGTAGACTACACCACTGGTCAAAAGCACTACACTACATAGCACAGGGCCTTTAGTAATGCACTATGACTTGGTCATTGCCATTCTGGTAACAGCAAATGTACAAAGTATAATGCAGTGTCTTACTGAGTTAAGACATACAATGTTTTGAGACGATGTATGTCTTAAATAAACCCCCAGTCAGAGTTGCTATGTGTAGACTTCTACGTACACTCATGCTATGTTGTTTTCGGGACACCAGCATGTGTGACAATGAGACACCTGATGGGGCAAGATAGTGTCAGGTGTGTGACGATATTACAGGCTCCCAGATGTGTAAAATCCTCCGTTGGCCTTTACAGCCCCGTGAACCCATTGACTCTCACAGTGTCAATGCAGCAGCGTGGCAGAGATGTCACATTTTAAAGGGGCCATACCACTCTCGGATACAGGCCATTGCCCTTTAAAGGGGCAATGCAGAGGCACAATCTATTGCTGTTTTAAAGGGACACCAGGGTACATTTGGACACAGACTATTGCCCTTTAAGGGGCCTAAACAGAGTCAGAATCTATTGCTGTTTTATGCTAAGGGACAACATTTCAGAACATGGTCTAATTGCTGATTTAAAGCAATATGGTCCAGCTGCGTCTTGTCCAGCTAATACCGCTACGCCCATTCCTCCTTACTAGACCGCCCTCACAGTAACGCCCCTTTGGCTGTTCAAGTTTCTGAAGTCAGTATGCTGCCGAATGACAACACTTGTAAGCGCCGCGCGGGACTTATTAAAACGACTGGATGGATTTCGCTGGATGGATTTCGCTGCAGCGATCACTCAACTGTCGGTAAGATTTCGAATAAAATGCATGAATATACATAACGGTTACTTTACGAGTTGACTTAGTCGGAGTGCGAACAGAAAGTCGGAGGTGTCATATTTGTTCAACCTGGTGTTAAACGTAATTTCAATTCTTGACCAGTGCATGTAAAGAAATTGTAAATAAAACCGACTTGATGTAGTAGTGCTAAAAATAAACCTTTATATTTTCTCTTAGTGAACTTCTCAAAATATATGGGCTAATGTCATTGAGAGTAAATGGCTAATGTAGATACCACTTGGGATGGGTTTATCGTTACCTATTGTTTCTGATGGGGCGTTAATTGGTGTGGCACCCGGAACTCTTACTTCGAGAAGATTGGCAAGGGGTAAGCTGTGTTTTTTTCCTCCGTGTCACAAACTATTTAATGATGTTTCTGTACTTTAATTTCTCTGCTACTTTATTGATCTTTGATGGGAAGATATTCTGTTACGTTTGTGTTGATATTTTCGTTGTAATTTTCGCTCAAAGTATGTACATTAGCGCCATTAATGTCCGCGATCGTTATGAAGTTAACAGGTGCTAACGAGCAGATTGGGAAGTAAATAAATGCTACTGGATCGAGGCCCCTCGTCATCTCTCCTGCCTCTTCAATCATCCAAAGACTGTTTAGTCTGTTATTTTAATGTAATGGTCGGTTCATGTCCGTTGCATTGACTTGACTTGTCATTGGGTCTGATTTTAAATGTGCCATATAGTTCAATGTGGGAGCAGGTTCACACACTAAATAAGACACTAAGGTCAAGCACAAGCAGATTTTTTGTTTTATTTTTCTCAGAGCAGAGTAGAGCAGATGTTTCAGGTTGCTGCCATCAGAGAGCAGTGACTTGACCTCAGTGTCTTATTTAGTGTACTCCCACATTGAACTCTACTTTTTGGGTCCACGCACCTACTTATTTCTAAACATCTAGAGTGCAACAATACCCATGCCTCCTAATGTGCCATATAACCTGTATATCGCCTATTGTGTGTGTGTGTGTGTGTGTGTGTGTGTGTGTCTGTGTGTGTGTGTGTGTGTGTGTGTGTGTGTGTGTGTGTGTGTGTGTGTGTGTGTGTGTGTGTGTGTGTGTGTGTGTGTGTTCGTGAATGTGTTCACGCAGATATAAGAAGTTGGGGTTGGGGTTGATGATCCACATGATGGTGATGGACCAGGACAGCTCTGGACCTCCTGACTGGCAGCTCCATCCTCAACCTCCCTTCCTGTCCTTCACACATGTGCAGGTAAGGCCAATTTTTAAAAACTCACTACATTGTCTGAGGCAAAAGTAGGAGAAAAGGAGTGAGTGAGTGAGTGAGAACCCGGCCATTACATGTGATGTGACCCTTAAAGGGCGTGTGTGTGTCCTACGAACCAAGATCTGTGGCAGTGTGTGTGTCTGTCCTGTCTGTCTTTGGTTAAGGATATTTTTAAGATACTACCTTGTATGTGTTAACATTATTTTTGCTATTTTCTGACAAGGCAGTAGGCAGAGTTTTTCTGTTCTGAAGGATGGTTTAATGTCAGTGTATCAACCATGTTTGTGATGGAGGCTTCCAACTGAGCTGAAACATCAGAAACTTGCACACAGTGGTGAGTAAAAACACTGGAATTTTTGTTCTGTTTTTGTTCTGCACTAGACCAATAAGTAATTTCATACTGTATTTCCTTTCTGTGCTGTGTTTATTTATTGAAAAAAAAATGTGGATAGAGGATAATACAAAACACTAATTACAAAACAACTGGCACCTGTGTAAGTGATCATACCTGCACAGGCCAGAAAGCTGTGGTACTCTTCTTCAGCCTGGTGTTCTGCATTATAAAATGATGGGTGTGATTTTTTATGTAGTGGTATCTCTATGTATCTTCGTCTGTGTGTTGTGTGTGTTGTGTGGGGATTGTGGTCGTGTGTGTGGTGTGTGTGTGTTGTGATGTGTGTGTCGTGTGTGTGTGTGTGTGCTGTGTGTGTGTGTGTGTGTGTGTGTGGTTGTTGTGTGTGCGTGTGCGTGTGCGTGTGTGGTGTGTGTGTGTGTGTGTGTGTGTGTGTGTGTGTGTGTGTGTGTGTGTGTGTGTGTGTGTGTGTGTGTGTGTGTGTGTGTGTGTGTGCGTGCGTGCGTGTGTGTGTCTGTGTGTGTCTGTGTTTGTCTGTGTGTGTGTGTGCGTGCGTGTGTGCGTGTGTGTGTCGGAGAGAGAGAGACTGTTTGTGTGTGTGTGTCTGAGAGAGAGAGAGAGAGAGAGAGATGAGAGAGAAAGGAGGAGAGAGAGAGAGGCGGGAGAGAGGGAGAGACCCAGGCAGTGGGAGAGAGAGAGAGAGAGGGAGTGAGACAGAGGGAGGGAGAGAGAGAGAGAGAGAGAGTGTGTGTGTGTTTGTGTGTGTGTGTGTGTGTGTGTGTTTATGTGTGTGTGTGTGTGTGTGTGTTGTGTTGGTGTGTGTGTGTGTGTGTGTGTGTGTGTGTGTGTGTGTGTGTGTGTGTGTGTGTGTGTGTGTGTGTGTGTGTGTGTGTGTGTGTGTGTGTGTGTGTGTGTGTGTGTGTGTGCATGTGTGTGTGTATGTGTGTGTGTATGTGTGTGTGTGTGTGTGTGCGCATGTGTTTGAGACAGGAGGTATCCATGAGCAGGCATAGGTTATTCATAACATTGCACACATTCATTCTTACAGTTATTACAGGGTATTGGTTACAGTCCCTGGAGCCATCTCAGGTTAAATGCCTAGCTCAACTTGCCTGATTATCATTGGCTTTCAAATCTCGTACCGAGATGTTGGTCTGACCAAGAAGATAACAAATACCGCTTTATTAAACGGCCTGGTTAATCCGCCTCCCTCGGTTTGCTACTGGCCGAGGCAAGAAATGGCTGTGCCAAAGTTTAAACCAAACATTTTCTTTTAGTCCCAATAGGAAGTCTCTGCTTAAACCAACTGCCTTGGACACGCCTCTACCCAGGGCTGTTGGAGCTGCTCAAAGTTGATGGCTTCCCGAGTAGGGTGGGTGAGTAGGCGAGGAGCGTACAAGTGATACGATGTGGGCAAATTCCGAGAATTTAGTTTTTTCGAGCGAGGCGAGTAAGCGAGTAGTCAATTGGAGTTCGGATAACTGACAGTACTTCTTGCATTTGCATTGGCAGTTAAACCCGCGGGAATCTTTAGCGAAAGTTTAGCGAGAGGCGAGTAGTAATGTATGTGAATGCAGCTGTAATGCTCTTGTCTGGGATTGAAGAGAGTAGGGTATGTGAATGCAGCTTTAAAATCTGTCTGGGATTGAAGAGAGTAATGTATGTGAATGTCTGGAGTTGAAGAGAGTATCGTATGCGAATGTCTGGAGTTGAAGAGAGTAAGGTATGTGAATGCAGCTTTAATGCTCTATTGCAGGGATGTCAAACTCAGGCCAGGGGGGCAAATTTGGCCCGCGGAGCCATTTTATTCGGCCCGCGAGATCATTTCAAATGTGTATTACAGTTGGCCCACATACACCAT
>NW_026946346.1:179107-181607 GCF_034702125.1 Engraulis encrasicolus | reverse complement strand
AGAGATGAGGAGGAGTGGAGTGGAGTAGGGGATGAGGAGGGGAGGAGAACACAATGAGGAGTGGAAGTGGAGCGGGGAATGAGGAGTGGGGAGCAAGGGATGAGGAGTGAGGTGGAGCGAGGGATGAGGAGTGAGGTGGAGAGAGGGATGAGGAGTGAGGTGGAGAGAGGGATGAAGAGTGAGGGGGAGCGAGGGATGAGGAGTGAGGTGGAGAGAGGGATGAAGAGTGAGGGGGAGCGAGGGATGAGGAGTGAGGTGGAGAGAGGGATGAAGAGTGAGGGGGAGCGAGGGATGAGGAGTGAGGTGGAGAGAGGGATGAAGAGTGAGGGGGAGCGAGGGATGAGGAGTGAGGTGGAGGAGAGATGAAGAGTGAGGGGGAGCGAGGGATGAGGAGTGAGGTGGAGAGAGAGATGAAGAGTGAGGTGGAGTAGGGGATGAGGAGTGAGGTGGTGGAGAGATGAAGAGTGAGGTGGAGTAGGGGATGAGGAAGAGTGGGGGAGAGATGAGGAGGAGTGAGGTGGAGTAGGGGATGAGGAGTGAGGTGGAGGAGAGATGAAGAGTGGGGTGAAGGAGAGATGAGGAAGAGTGGGGAGGAGGAGAGATGAGGAGGAGTGGGGTGGAGGAGAAATGAGGAGGAGAGGGGAGGAGAGGGGGAGGAGGAGGGGAGGAGAACACAATGAGGAGTGGAAGTGGAGCGGGGAATGAGGAGAGGGGAGCGAGGGATGAGGAGTGAGGTGGAGAGAGGGATGAAGGAAGAACGGGGATGAAGAGAGTGGGGTGGGGGTGGAGGAGAGTAGGGGTGTGGTGGTTTAAACCAGTGTTTCCCAACCTTTTTTCTTGTGTACGCCCTAAGCATTTTCGCTGTGCCATGAGTACCCCCTAAGTCAAGTTTTGTATCGCTTTCTCTATCCCAATGTAACTAAGCTCTATATACTTGTTAAAATTATATTTTTCCAAGTACCCCCTGCAATGTGCTCACGTACCACTAGTGGCACACGTACCCCTGGTTGGGAAACACTGGTTTAAACAAATAATGCAAGATGGACGAGACACCAACGGCAAGCTTCCATGAGAAGAAAAGGAAAAGAGAGAGCAAAAGAAAGAGAGGGAGCAGGATAGAAGAACGGAGTGGGAAGACAAAAGAAGGAAGAAGGGAAGAGAGGAATAGATCGAAAAAAAAGATTGTGGGAATGAAAAAGAGAGAAAGGAAGAATGAAACACGAGCAAAAGACAAAGAGAAGGAGACAGAGAGGGAAACACAGCAACAAGAGAGATAGAAAAGAGAGAGTGATACAGAGAGAGAAATGATTAGATAAAAGCAGAGAGAGAAACAGAGAGAGAGAGAGAGAGAGATAGAGATAGAGAGAGAGAGAGAGAGAGCACCCAGTGAAGCAACGGTGTCGTTTGTCAGCCCACGTAGCGCAGCAAGTCACAAAGCAACAACAGGTCTGCCCACCTGCAGCCAGCAGAGCAATTATACAGGCTTTATAATGACGACTAATGCAAGCCAGGGAGGAGGAGAGGAGAGGAGAGGAGAGGAGAGGAGAGGAGAGGAGAGGAGAGGAGAGGAGAGGAGAGGAGAGGAGAGGAGAGGAGAGGAGAGGGGGAAGAGAAAAGGAGAGGAGAGGAGAAATGAGAGGAGAGGAGAGGAGAGGAGAGGAGAGGAGAGGGGAGGCAGTGGAGAGGAGAGGAGAGGGGGAAGAGAATAGGAGAGGAGAGGACAGGAGAGGATGGGAGGAGAGAGGAAAGGAAAGGAGAGGAGGGGAGGGGAGGAGAGAGGTGAGGAGAGGAGAGAAGAGGAGAGGGGAGAGGAGAGGAGGGGAAGAGAGGAGAGGAGAGGAGAGGAGAGGAGAGGAGAGGGAAGGCGAGGAGAGGAGAGGAGAGGAGAGGAGAGAAGATGAAGAGAGGATGAGGAGAGGAGATGAGAGGAGAGGAGAGGAGGAGAGGAGAGGAGAGAGGATGGGGAGAGGAGGAGAGAAGAGGAGAGGAGAGGAGAGGAGAGGAAAGGCCTGGAGGGCAGAGGAGAGGAGAGCAGAGGAGAGGAGAGGAGAGGAGAGGAGAGGAGAGTAGAGAAGAGGAGGAGAGGACGAGAGGGGTGGAGGAAAGGAGAGGAGAGGAGAGGAGAGGGGTGGAGGAGAGGAGAGGAGAGGAGAGGAGAGGAGAGGAGGAGTGGGGTGGAGGAGACACAACGAGAGGAGAGGAGAGGATGCAAGCCAGGGAGGAGAGGAGACGAGGAGAGGAGAGGAGATGGTGAGAAGACGGTGAGGAGAGGAGAGGAGAGGACATAACAATTGTGTACAAAATATTGCAAAATATTAAATATTGCGTCCTTCCATGGACATCCATGCTATGTGTGTATAATACAGCAGCTGTGTGCACAAAGGAGAAATAATGTCATCACGCCTTTGTGCGATTGTGGTGTTTGGCTCCTAATAATGTCATGGGAGATAGCTGTGCCTGCCACATGCGCAGTGCTTGGTTTTATTCCACTCCTGGGACA
>NW_026946346.1:169107-174107 GCF_034702125.1 Engraulis encrasicolus | reverse complement strand
ATTCGCTCTCCTCCTCCGTTTACGAAATAAACGGGGCAGCTCGACGAATCAGGATCGTAGGGAGGGATTTCAGTGGGTATGACGTTTATCGAACGCAACACCCTCCCCCAGGGTAGTTCGGCTGTGCCCGCCCCCTCCCTGAATCACAACAGTAATGGCGGCGTGCGAGGAGTTATCATGCGTCGGGATGGAAGCAGCAATTTCAGCGGTGTTATCCAAAATACCTCAAGTTGATTTTCTAAAGGACGTTGTTCTGTTTTGGTTCCCGACCTGGCGGCGCTGACGTGACGACACGTCCTACGTCACAAAGCTTCAACGTGAGTGGCCGAAGTGTCATGTCATTCATATGAGGTTGCTCCAACCGCGTGCAAGCATCTTTTGACTAAACCCCGCCTGCGGAGACGCGTGAAAGGGCAGTGTGCCAGTAGCCTGTTACTTACAGGCTACTGGTTCACCAGGAAAATGGTTCCAGAGAAGCGTATGACAAACATGGACACTTGGAGTTGGCTGCAAACATGGACATTTGGGCTTGGCTTTAAACATGGACATTTGGGGTTGGCTGCTTTAAACATGGAGATTTGGGGCTGGCTTTAAACATGGACATTTGGGGTTGGCTTTAAACATGGGCATTTGGGGGTTGGCTTTTTTGGGGATTGAGTTAACCCTTTGATGCAGATGCAAAAAATGGCAATTTCCGCCTATATTTGACACTTATTATGTACAGTAGAATATCTCTGGTTCTACATATGCTATTTACAAAATTTATGAACCACATAACAGAATACATTTGGGACATCATGTTCAAAGAGTTAAAGTGTTTTAATGAGAACATTATGAATTCAATATTACAGTTGGCACAGCAGTAAAAATGTAAAAAAATCAAAAATCGCCTATGATTTATTTGGATTCTATAGTGCACAATTATTTAGGAGTGGCACAGGTCCAAAAAAATTACATGACATGATGCACCTATATGTTGGCAACATGTGTGAAAAATTTGAAGGCAATAGACAAAGGTTTGTAAGAGCTGCAAAAGAATATCCATTACATGACATAGGCGTTCCCAAAAGTGTCTACCCAACCTCTCCAAACCTCTCCAAAAGTACCCAAAGGCAAAAACAGTCATATCAATAAAAATCAAGTGTGTGACTCCACTTACATTTACATTTAGTCCTATATAAACCCATTTTTTTATTAATTGAGAAGCATAGCTGTATTTTCTACAGCAGGGGTCCACACTCTCTCTCCAAAACGTGCCCAAAACCTATCCAGACTTATATACTGTTATACTGAAGCACTGCACATTGTGCTTTTGCTAGGTGCAGTGGATATGAATGTATGCATACTGTGTACTATTTTTCAGATATGATCAGTCTTCTGAAAATGATTTTCCAAGGGAGTTTTTCCCTCAAGGAGCCTTTCCTCAAAACGTTGCTTCCCAAGGATGTATGACTTGGAACACCTCAAAATGTGTGTGTGTGTTTTCTTCTAAAATAGATAGATCTGCATGATTGAACGAACACTACTATACAAACACAGTCATTAGTAATATTATTATAGTTACAAAAATGGCCACACAAGTAGCCCGGGCACGTCATACTTCCTGTGACACTGCATAGTAAGACTGGGCATGTCCATAGTACCTGTAACGATGCATTTTTCGCTTCTCAATTTGTTTGCTATATTGTATTGTCAGTCAAGGCAAGCACACCAGAGCCCCGTTGGCCAGAACACAAAGGTCCAGTGGGGAGTATGATTGGAGCAAGTCCAGCTGGACTTCTGGGCGGCGTTAGGGGGAGAAAAGAAGTATTGTTGGCTTGACATCAGCGACAGTAATGTCTTGCCAACCATCAGGGTCGTCATCTGCTGTGTTGCACAGCTGGCTTTGCGGTGGGGCAGGGCGACGGCGTGCAGGAGAGGGACCCTTGCGTCGTGCAGCAGAGGCAACTGGAGGGCGACGGCGGGCAGGAGAGGATGAGGGTGACAGTCACAGCAGGAGGTCGCATGCGGCGCGAGGAGGCAGCGGCAGTAGGCCGGGAGGAGGAGGCAGCCGCAGCATCAGGCCATAATGAGGAGACAGCCGCAGCAGCAGCAGACCGGGAGGAGGAGGCAGCCGCAGCATCAGGCCATAAGGAGGAGACAGCCGCAGCTTCAGGCCATAAGGAGGAGGCAGCCGCAGCAGCAGCAGACCGGGAGGAGGAGGCAGCCGCAGCATCAGGCCATAAGGAGGTGGTAGCCGCAGCTTCAGGCCATAAGGAGGAGGCAGCCGCAGCAGCAGCAGACCGGGAGGAGGAGGCAGCCGCAGCATCAGGCCATAAGGAGGAGGTAGCCGCAGCTTCAGGCCATAAGGAGGAGGTAGCCGCAGCTTCAGGCCATAAGGAGGTGGTAGCCGCAGCTTCAGGCCATAAGGAGGAGGTAGCCGCAGCTTCAGGCCATAAGGAGGAGGCAGCCGCAGCAGCAGCAGACCGGGAGGAGGAGGCAGCCGCAGCAGCAGCAGGGACCCTTGCAGCGTGCAGCAGAGGCAACTGGAGGGCGACGGCGGGCAGGAGAGGAGGGGGAGAGGGTGATAGTCTCAGCAGGAGGTCGCTTGCGGCACGAGGAGGCAGCGGCAGCGGCAGCGGCAGCAGGCCGGGAGAAGGAGGCAGCCGCAGCAGCAGCAGTGGCCGTGGCAGGCTGTAGCCGGTGACTAGCAGACTGTGGTGGGGCAACAGAAGGAGCAGTGGAGGTGGAAGGCTTTGGAGGGGCAGCAGCAGAAGTGGTGGCAGGTATTGTGATATCTCCAGACAGCCTCTGTATTTCAGCAGAAGCTGCAGCAACCTGCACCAGATGTTCTGAAGCTCCCAATTCATCTGCCAATTTGTGTAGGGCATGTCCCGCTCTGTTCTTCTCCACTGTCCACCTCCACGTCTACAGGAGACTCCCCTCTAAGTAAAGAAGATATATACTACATGTTATTTCTTACAATAAGGACCATTTGCATGTATTTCATTGCAGTGAACACTTTGACAAACAAAGAATTGATCTGAGCAGCAACATTAAATTGATGTATTTATGTATATTTATATGTAAGCATTCAAATGCATGTAGTAACACATTAGTAAAGTGTAATAGCAGTAGTATGGTAGTGACCTTTACAACTACTATTACAGCGCTTACGCTGTACCTTGCATCTACCTTGCCATTTTGACAACATAGTGATTGTGCAAACAGTATTATATTGTGCATATAGTATTATACATTTGCAATGCTCAGCATGCACTATATAACTATATAACTATTATATGCATAGCTACCCTGTAAATTTGGATAGCTATTATATGACCATATAATATAGAATAACATTTGCTATTACTATTATTATTATTTTTATTATTATTATTAAAAGCACTAAATGAGGTCAAGTAGTTTATGCAGCCACCCAATGTGTACTAGTGTGAATGTCAATTGTTGTGTTTTATCTTTTATGTTCTATGTGCTTGTCTGCTTATAACTTATGTCTCACTGTGTCTTATGTGTATTGTGCCAGCGAGTGCAATACATTGCCCCACGGGGACAAATAAAGTTCTAACTAACTTATTATTATATATAGAGTCGAGTCATATCTATCTATCTATCTATCTATCTATCTATCTATCTATCTATCTATCTATCTATCTATCTATCTATCTATCTATCTATCTATCTATCTATCTATCTATCTATCGGTGCGTGCATACAGTCGGTGTAGTAATGCTAGTGTGCAGTCGCATGTAGGCTACTTACACGTCCAAAACGGGATCTATGCGCTCGTCAAACGGCTCCTCCTCAGCTGAGTCCATGCTGTCAGGATATCCATTACTGAGACAATCAATGTCATCATCAATGTCGTCGTGAAATAACAGCTGTAGGACTTTATCCGTATTAAAATAGCGACGCTGCATCTTCCTGAGTTTTTTAAATTTCGCGCTGCCGGGAAACACCGCTATGCGCAACTGCGAGAAGGTCATTTACGCACATGGCCAGGCAAAACACAAGCAACCGAACATGATGGTTACGCATGGACCAATCGCGTTTGCTTTTCGCTCTAACGTGGGGAATCCCCTGATTTTGTCATTCAGATGGGCGAATATATTGGCCGAATAAGATATCATTGACCTTTAAACTCCATGGTTTGGGCTATAGAGCTCTTCAGCGTTGACGTCAACTTGTATGCGGCGTTTGGACTACCGGTTCCCTGGCGATTTTTTACATTGCAAAACGCCATAGAGATTCAGGTTTGGCAAAAATATAAGTTGCACGGCAACAACGAACATTAGCGTGTCCCCGCATCCCTTTCTCATTAGTGGAACGGATCGTATCATCATGTTGGTGTATTCACATGTTAAATCATGACGATTATAATTCAATATTGCTAACCCCTTTCTGATCATTAAAACTTCCGAACTACATACTTTCCTTTGGTTGCCATGGGTACAACCTTCCGCACGTACATGCCGTTAGATACTGGCGCCGTTTCTGTAGTCGCCAAAAGCTTCCGGGTTTAGCATATGGACGCAACATCGTATTTATGTCGAAGTTTGACACAAAATGATCAACCATGTCATACCTACAGCCTATTTTTAACACCCTCGACAGTTTGCGGGGGTTCGCTAAGCGCGTGCTTGCACTCGGAGCTTATTTGAAATTTACCCCTATTCATTCCCAATGGAGGCCGGAAGCCGATAGGAACCAGGACGTCCTTAAATGCTAACATGAAAGACTACAATCTACTACATGCTTCCGCTTCCGCTGAAGAACTCTATTGTTATTTTACGCAACCTTGTTCAAACCCGGAAGTAGATTTCGCGTGTAGAACTCGCTTGACAAAAGTTAATCAAACACAAAAAATAATGAAATCTAGCGAACAGAAACGATGGATTCTAACAGATAACAAGTTAATGCTTCAGTCTACAGCCTTGTTTTTGAGGAATAAAGGATTTTATTATCATCAAAATGTCGAAGTCTCCGTGGATTATTTCAAT
>NW_026946346.1:133213-138213 GCF_034702125.1 Engraulis encrasicolus | reverse complement strand
TTATTCAACTATATATATTTAAAACGAAACCCCTTAAAATCAAGAGGGCTCCGCGACCCCCTGTGGATCTTTGGCGACCCATAAGGGGGGTCCCGACCCATAGGTTGGGAACCACTGCTGTATAGAACCCCAGACAGGCTGATAGATTGTCATTTTGTATTCCTCACATTATGGGATGCATCAACAGTTGGGTCATTAATAAGTCATTAATACCCAGTCTCTTTGTTGTGGCTTTGCAGCCCATTTAGTCTTTGTTCAGGTCTAAAATCTAGTCCCTGATATCATTTGACCGCTCTTTGGTCTTTCCCATGCTGGTGAGGTTGGAGTGTGACTGATTCACTCATACTATGGACTGATTCTGCTGATTCAATATGTCTTTTAAGCATGTTAGTATGTAGAGGTGTCTTTAATTCAGATGACAAGTTGATCGGAAGTGCCCATCTGGTCTGTGGGCCCGGAAATGTTATCAGTTGGCAGGGGATCAAATACTTATTTTGCTCGATGAAATGGAAATAAATTAATATATATTCTCTTAACCTCTTAACCTGTCACGCCCACTTCCGGGCCCGTCGACGGTCCCAGTTTTAAAAAAACCAAGTTGCAACAGGACGCATGTTGTTATATTCTATTATGACCAATTTCCAGCCAAACTGACCAACTACCCGTTATTAGTATAGTTTCAACTCGGTGCCCATCAAATTTGGGCAACTTTGATGCAGTTGTTAGCAAGAACAGGCTTTAGTTGTTAGCAAGAACCTAGCTTAGCATTTCCCAGTCATTTGAATAGGAAGTTGCTAAGTGCTAAAAACGATCTCTGTTGACACATTTAAATGTATTTTTACCACACACAAACGGTACAAATAAAGTCACCAACCTTCAAACTGTGCCAATAAGCCATCCAGTATGCTTCCATAGTCCAAAACGATGTTTATTTGCTTGATCGATGTGACGCTAAGAATGGTGCCTTGTGTACATCCACTTTGCTGCATCATCTTCTCTGACATGTTTTCACCACATTTCTTCAAGTTGTCATCTATTGTTACACATGAATCAAAAGCTGACGATGTCCCCTGTAATATTCCAGAGCTATTTTTTGGCGTGGAGCAACGTGTACGGAGAGGCAGACGTCTGTTTCACCTAAGCACAGCATTCTTGTATGCGTCTCGTAGTGAACCTTTATTTTGGTAGTTGACAAGATAGGCTGAGAGGTCACAAACGCTCACCCAAACTTGAGTGACATCTAATCCAGCCAATAGTATGCTTTCTTCTGACAATGTAGGTTGGTCATTCATCCCGATTGGTGAATCCCTCACGTTTTTGACGGCATGCGTATCTGCCGCATGGTTTTGGTTGTCACAACAACATTGGAGTTGCCGCCTACTCTGCTTGCTTTGCGCATCGTAGTAGAGCAGCATTTCTCGTCAGCAATTTCGGGTTTGTACTCCCTAAAAGTGTGTGTTGCCTGTGAGTGTGAGTCGTCTGTGCTTTCTGTGAGTCGAGTGTTGTGAAGACATCATGGATGGACGCGGTAGGAAGCGCTATACTTTGGCCGAAATCCACGCTCAACTTTTTGATGACGGCGGGAATGAGACAGAGGATGATGCGGTGTCCGAAGCTGACAGCACCGACTCAGCGCTTCAGGCGTTTGAGGACGGCATAGATGTCGTCCTCGATTTGTAAGTGATCATTTTGTCACTGTATCGTGAAAGGCATAATTGTGTCACTGCATAATGAAAGTGATAATTCTGCTGCTGAATGAAAGTTTAGAACTTTATTGTCCCCATGTGGTAATTGTGCCAGCAGTACAGACGCTGCAAACGCACCAGATATAAACACTGACAGGAATATTAGACAGCAGTTTAGTTAGAATACATTACATTACATTTAATTGATTCAATTCATGAATGCATATAGGCCCTATGCAAATTATCAGTGAGAAAGAGAAAATGCTTTCACTGTCAGTGTTTCCCATGTCTTTTACCATTTACAGTATTGAATGGCAATGCTGTTTATCATTACTTTGTAAGTTTATTCTAAAGTGCTTATGTCTGCAACTATATGATTAACTGTAATGTAATGATAAATATACTATAACTTGCATTTTGTTGGTGTAGCCAAACTAAATGGATAATGGCAACTTATTCAGCTGACATGCAATTAGCAGTGAGGCAAAAAAAAAAGAAAAAAAAAAAGCATGAACTGTCACATTCATTGTCAGTGCACTCCCATGTCCTGCAGCCTGCTTTACTACAATATGTTATGGCAATTCATACTGTCAATATATAGCCATGATTTATTCTTCAGTCTGTCTTTGTTTCACTGCAGGATACACTGTAATGTAGTGGTAAATGAAATGTAATTTTTTGAAAATGTAATGTAAATGAAAATGTAATTTAAAAAAAAACTGTTACATCTAAATAAAAGTATAATTAATGTTGTGTATCCTCTTGTTCATACAGTGAGGAGACATCTGACTCGGATGATGGGAACACATCTGATGACCCTTTGGAAGGGACTTCAACTGCCCCACACCCAGCTGCCTCTCCAACTCCTCCAGCTGCCTCTCCAACTCCTCCAGCTGCCTCTCCAACTCCTCCAGCTACCAGCAGTGTGCGCATGAGTGGCAGGCGCCGTGATCTCCACCCTGCTCCAACTCCATGCCCTCCTCCAGTTAGTCGTGGTAAGCGCCCCTCAAAAGCCTCTGCTCCAACTCCATGCCCTCCTCCACCAAGCCGTGGTGCTACGAGTGGTAAACGCACCTCACAAGCCCCTGCCTCAACGCCAAGCCGTCCTGCGAAGCGTGCATCCCTGGGTCCACCGCCGCAGGACTCCGACTTCTGGCGTGATGCAACGAGTGAAGACGTGGAGCCTCCACCGTTGCCATTTCGACCCAGGCGCCCTCCAGGACCACAGCTGGACCCTCAGGTAGACTACCGGCCGCTTGACCTATTCTTATTGTTTTTCAGCAAGGACGTGGTTAGGACCCTGTGCAGGCATACCAATCTCCATGCTGCAAAAAGGGCTGCACAAGGACGAAAGAGGAAGTGGGTCGACATAGAGCCGGAGGAGATGTACCGCTTCATCGGATTGGTCATCTACAAGGGATTGATGAAGTTGCCAGAGATGCGGGACGGATGGAGGAAGGACCGCCTTCACAGTTTTCCCTTCCCTGCATCCGTCATGCCAGGGTACAGATACGAGGTAATCTTCTCAACCCTTCACATGAGTGACCCGGCTGTTGATGCAGCAAATGATCAGCTGAAGGGCCAGCCTGGGCACGATGGCCTCTGCCGCCTCAGGCCGCTGCATGATGACCTCCTGACGGCGTGCAGGGCTTACTTTCCACCCGCTCCAGAACCTCTCAGTGGATGAGAGGATGGTAGGCACCAAGTCCCGGATCGGGATGAAGATGTACAGCAAGGACAAGCCAACAAAGTGGGGGTTCAAGCTGTTTGTCTTGGCTGACAGCTCGAATGGCTATACGTCGTAGGAGGTGGTAACAGCACATTGCTTGTTTCAATTTTGCAATCGTTCTGGCTAACGGGGCTCTGGTATGGACTGTTTTATAATATGTTTATACTCCTCCTCAAAGACTGAAGCAGGTTTATGAGGGATGATAGGTCCTACTATTGGTTTATTTGAAATAATGGTACAAAAACCCAATTGTAATATTGTTGTGCTTTGATGCCTATTAGTACTGTGGACATTGTTATGTACCATCTATGTCATTTTAATAATCTGAAAGTGAAAGTGAAAGCCCTTCAAGTGTTGGATTTTACATGCTGAAAACATGTGCAATGAGGAACTGTGGTGTTTTACTGTAATCTGAAATCTAAAAAAAAGGTGATTTTCACATTTTTGTTGTATATAATGATCTGAAATGTAGATTTAATGAAGTTAATAAAAAGCTGGAGTTGGTTGGATGTCTTGCCCCATGTGTCTGCTTCAATTTAAACTCTCAATTGTCAATGTGGAGCATGTAAAACAAATGCTATTACATCCTAAACTCATGGTCTAAACACCTCTCCAAAATAGGACATATGGATAGCTTATATGTTTTTTGGAGACGCCTATTAGTACCTGTGGAAATGGCTATGTAAGTCCTCTGTAATTTCACATATCTACTTCAAATTCTGGATCCCACTTGCTCACAACATGGACATAGAGGAAATGTAGTATTTCACTGTGCATACCAAATAACCATCAATGTACACACTGAAAACAAACAAAAATATAGCTGCAAGCAGCAATGCGGGGCCAAGCAGTAAACTTGCCAGAGCCGCCACGGCAACAGAAGGAACTGCAGCGCCCCCTTTGGTCCAAATCTCGCCAATGTTGGTGTGCATTCCTTGGACGAGAGTGTGATCACGTAAACCAAGTTTAGTTTGAATCCGTTGAAGAGCTGTCGAGATATGAGCTCACTTCCTGTTACCTGTTGGTGGCGCTAGAGAGCTTGGGGTCTGGATTTTTTTGTGGGAGGTCATGGGATGGACTAGAATGTGTGCAAAAAATCCTAACAGAAATTGACTAACGGTTGCTGAGATATGACCTCACTTCCTGTTTTGCCACCTTTATGACAATTTTGATTGGCTGTCACCGGCAAACAACAAGAGGTGTTCAAAATTCTTTCCTCTCCCCCCTCCCTCTCCCTCCCTCCCTCCCTTCTTCCCTCTCTGTCCCTCTCCCTCTACCTCTCCCTCTCCCCTCTCCCCCCTCCCTCTCCCTCTCCCTCTCCCTCTGTCTGTCTGTGTGTGTGTGAGGAGGGGGTGGGGGGTGGGGTGCAGGGGCTGGGGCAGTGGGGCTTGACCCCCTGCCGAGAATGGTGTCAGTGAACGTGCGCAGGGGGAGCAGAGGAGACAGAGAGATGAGAAAAAATCCCTCCATTCTTTCCACATTTTTGAATGGCTGCTGTGAGCTGATAGTTTTTTCAATCGTTACGAAAATCCATACCTGGGTGCAACATGGTGTGAGGATGACCTGTGTACCAATATTTTGAAAAT
>NW_026946346.1:105713-108213 GCF_034702125.1 Engraulis encrasicolus | reverse complement strand
ACAGCTGTCACTGACACTTGATATGTACATGTATTATTGACTTGATTGATATGAATATTTTTCAGTTGGACTCCTAGGGTTAAATCATTGAGGGGGTCTTAGTAGTAAGTAGTAAGTAGGAAGTAGTAGTAGTTTGTGTGTGTGCGCGCATGTGTAAGTGGGATTAAAATTATTGTTTGCCATCTTTATCTGAAGAGCAGACTGAGTGTCTGAACCTGCTAATGCTAGCATGTTAACATTGGGACAGTTATGTGTGGCCCAGTTCAAGGGTTTATCTCTTCTCCCCTAAATTTTCTAACCACAATTTTCTTTTTGGATGTTATAGATATGACCCACTGCAAATTTTTAAAACTCTTAATGGATGTTGGCTCATAGCTAAATGCCCAGAAATGAGCTCTCAATTGTAGAGTGATCTCATTCTGACCATGGTTTTTATGATTTTCCTGTTTTTGAATCTAAATAAGACATATATAACATTGTTTTTATGGTAAGTTTTGCATATATTTTCAAAGTTCAGTTTGTATACATCACACACAAATAGGTGGATTGGCCCATAACACCATTATGTCCAGGCAGTACAGCATTTTACTACTATTGGCTGGTTTTGGGCAGCCATCTTGGATTTACCCCATAAAAATGACCTTAATGACATTGAAATTTGGGGCACCCCTTCTGAAATGATGGAGAACACCCTAAGGAAGGTCTACACCGATTTTGGTGCTTCTATCCAGCGCGTAACGATTAGGCCCTTTTTGGACGCTAAGAGACCCAGCTACCACGGAAATGGAACAGGAGGAAGAGAAGGGGGAGGGGAAGAGGAGGATGAGGAGGAAAGGGGGATGATGAAGTGGAGGAGGAGAAAAGGGGGGAGAATGAGGACGACGAGGAGGAAAAGTGGAGGAGGAGAAAAGGGGGGAGAATGAGGACGACGAGGAGGAAAAGTGGAGGAGGAGGTGAAAGAGGAAGCAGGAGAGGAGGAGAAGGGAGGAGAAGAGGAGATAGAGGATGAGGAGGAGAGAGGGAGAGGAGGAGAAGGAGGACGAAAAAGAGGAAGATGTGGAGAAAGAGGAGGAGGAGGAGGAAGAGGGAGAGGACGAGGGAGAGTAGGAGGAGGAAGAGGAGAATGAGGAGGAAGAGGAAAATGTGGAGGCAGAGGAGGATGGGCACCATTGACTGGCACATGTGGGCCACACACACACACACACACACACACACACACACACACACACACACACACACACACACACACACACACACACACACACACACACACACACACACACACACACACACACACACACCTTTGCCCTCAGGCTGCCCAGTGACATGCGTGTCTACGTGTCTGGATGGATGTCACAGGGGATTTGTAACCTGCATTAGGGCATCTCTACCATGTCACACGCTAAACCAGGCGTCACCAACGTGGTGCCCACGGGCGCCAGGTAGCCCTCCAGGAGCTTCTGAGGAGACTCTGACCCAGAAAGGTTGGGGACCCCTGCGCTAGACGATGTGTAGTTCCCAAACTGGGAATCTGTAACCTGCATCAGGACATTTCTACCATGTCAAACACACACACACGCACGCACACACGCACGCACGCACGCACGCACACACACACACGCACGCACGCACACGCACACACACACACACACACACACACACACACACACACACACACACACACACACACACACACACACACACACACACACACACACACACACACACACACTAAACTATGTGGAGCTGCTCAATACAACAAACTGAGGATGTTCATAACAAACTGATGCAGGGTGATATGAAGAAAACCTGATCATAATGTGTCTTTCCGTTATATATTTCTATAATCATGATTAAGCAATGAACACAATATGAGAACAAAAAGTATGGACAGCAGTAATAAACAATGCACAATAAAAAAAAGTAAAGAGTAAAAACACAGAAAAAAATACTGTCAATTGATCTCTGGTTTGATTATTATTCATAAACTTTTCATTTTATTTATAAACTTACACCGAATCGCCCACTCCTACAGTAAACCAGGAGTCAGTAATGATCCTACAGATGGAGCGCGGAGGTTTCAGCGTAATAGCGTAATAGCAGTAGCTTACTTTAATAGCAGTCATGTTTGCGTGCTGTTCTGTACGCTGTGTCCATTTACTTTTCCTTTCAAACTGGCTATGAAAAGATACAGTCCACAGATGAATAGAGAAGGCTCACATGTACATTTGAATGAATGAAACGAAGGACAGCACTCTTCAGATTTCTTCTTTGTTTATTCGCCCACAAACGTTTCGGGCAGAGCCCTTCTTCAGCGTGTAATTTTTGAAGTATCACATATTTGAAAGAAAGCTACATGAATGCCCAGATAATAACCACAGAGACGCATCGTAGTAGTATTACAGTGAGGGCTCATCCCCATTCAAACTGGGACCACATGCATGTCTTGCTCTTATCTGCACCGTGCCACACGAAAGAAAAACTCTATTGACCAGAAAGC
>NW_026946346.1:85713-88213 GCF_034702125.1 Engraulis encrasicolus | reverse complement strand
ATGTGGCCTAAATCTGAGGAGGAGAGAGGAGAGGGGAGAACTGAGGTTGGGTCTCTAAGTGCTAACCCAGCCCTATGGGGTCTCTAAGTCCCCCTGTGTACCCAGCCCTATGGCCTCTTGGCCACGTTGATTTTGTGTTGGGTGTTCGGGATGAGAGGACCTTTGAGTTCTGCATGGGTCCTTTAAAAAGTCAAACACAGTCTCCAGCATCCATCTGGAGTTGCTCCCCTAGCTTGGTCATCCTGTTAGAACTGAAGACCTCAAGCCAAAATAAAATAAACAAACAGAAAAAAACAGAAAAGGGTATGCCAAGTCCAGACCCAGATGCAGACCGTAACCCCATGCCTTGTGGCTCCGCGGGACGCCGGCACCCCATTCTCCACGGGGTTCCCCAAAAACATCCTCACACATCACAACACAACCCTCCATGACCAACCTGCTTTCAAACAGGGAGAGAGGAGGATTAGAGCAAAAGGGGGAGGAGGGGAGGAGGAGGAGGGGAGGAGGAGGGGAGGAGAAGGGTGACCAACCTGCTTTGAGGAGGAAGAAGGGAGGCGAGTGGAGGAAGGGTAAGGAAGGGAAAGGAAGAGGAGGGGAGGGAAGTAGAGGAAGGGAAGGGAAGAGGAGGTGAGGTGTGGAGGTAGGCCTGGATGGTGAGGGGTGGAGGAGGTGCCGGGGCAGTAAACAAGCTCAACTCAGCCCCCCTCCTCCCCCTGGTGAGGACCTGTCCATCACTTCTCCTCTCCCATGTGGAACCCCTTTCCTCTCCAGAGGGGGTGATGGTGGAGGGGGGGGAGGAGCGGAGAAGGTGAAAGGGGGGAGGAGGAGGGGTTGATGGGGGAAGGAGGAGAGGAGTGGAGGAGGTGAGAGAGGGGAGGAGGAGGGGGTGAGGAACTTATTTCCCCTCCAGAGGGGGTGATGGGGGAGGGAGGTGAGGAGGAGGGGGTGTTGAAGGCGGGGAGGGGTGATGGCTAGAGGAGGTGAAAGGGGGAGGGAGGTGAGGAGTGGAGGAGGTGAAAAGGAGGAGAGGGTGATGTTGATGGTGGGAGGATGTGAGGTACTTATTTCCCTTCCAGTGAAAGTGCTTCTTGGATGAGCTGAAGAAGAAATGGGGTGGGGGGGGGCAGCAGCACAGTGTCTCCAACACCTCAGGGGTTCAAAGGTCAAACTGGGCAAACTTTGACAGAAGCACCTCCTCTCTCCCCTGAGGAGGAGACTCTAGACTCTTAGGAGAAACACCTCCCCTCTCCCTTCAGGAGCGGGCTCTATAGAGTCTTAGGATAAACACCTCCCTTCCTCCCCTGAGGAGCAGACTCTTAGGAGAAACACCTCCTCTCAGCCCTGAGGAGCAGACTCTTAGGAGAAACACCTCCTCCCCTCAGGAGCAGACTCTTAGCAGAAACACCTCCTCTCTCCCCTCAGGAGCGGACTCTAGACTCTTAGGAGAAACACCTCCTCTCTCCCCTCAAGAGCGGACTCTTAGGAGAGACACCTCCTCCCCTCAGGAGCAGACTCTTAGGAGAAACACCTCCTTTCCCACACTGAGGAACAGACTCTAGACTCTTAGGAGAAACACCTCCTCTCTCCCCTGAGGACCAGACTTAGGAGAAACACCTCCCTCCCCCCCCTGAGGAGTGGACTCTAGACTCTTAGGAGAAACACCTCCTCTCAGCCCTGAGGAGCAGACTCTTAGGAGAAACACCTCCTCCCCTCAGGAGCAGACTCTTAGCAGAAACACCTCCTCTCTCCCCTCAGGAGCGGACTCTAGACTCTTAGGAGAAACACCTCCTCGCTCCCCTGAGGAGCAGACTCTTAGGAGAAACACCTCCTCTCCCACCCTGAGGAGCAGACTCTTAAGAGAAACACCTCCTCCCTCCCCTGAGGAGCAGACTCTTAGGAGAAACACCTCCTCTCCCACCCTGAGGAGCAGACTCTAGACTCTTAGGAGAAACACCTCCTCCCTTGAGGAGCAGACTCTTAGGAGAAACACCTCCTCTCTCCCCTGAGGAGCAGACTCTAGACTCTTAGGAGAAACACCTCCTCTCCCACCCTGAGGAGCAGACTCTAGTCTCTTAGGAGAAACACCTCCTCCCTTGAGGAGCAGACTCTTAGGAGAAACACCTCCTCTCTCCCCTGAGGAGCAGACTCTTAGGAGAAACACCTCCTCCCCTGAGGACCAGACTCTAGACTTTTAGGAGAAACACCTCCTCCCTTGAGGAGCAGACTCTAGACTCTTAGGAGAAACACCTCCTCTCTCTCCTCAGGAGGAGACTAGACTCTTGGGAGAAACACCTCCTCCCTTGAGGAGCAGACTCTAGACTCTAAGGAGAAACACCTCCTCCCTCCCCTGAGGAGCAGACTCTTAGGAGAAACACCTCCTCTCTACCCTGAGGAGCAGACTAGACTCTTAGGAGAAACACCTCCTCCCTTGAGGAGCAGACTCTTAGGAGAAACACCTTCTCTCTCCCCTCAGGAGCAGACTCTAGACTCTTAGGAGAAA
>NW_026946346.1:80713-83213 GCF_034702125.1 Engraulis encrasicolus | reverse complement strand
CATGTCACCCTGGTACCCTGTTCCTCTTCTTCTATTCGCATGCAGTCGGTTTGGGTCTATTCTGATACGCTCAGAGCAGGCTGGACTGGCCATCTGCCATAGCGGGCATTTCCCATTGGGCCCCGCACCCACGTGGGCCCCGATGGACAGGGCTGGACTGGCCATCTGGTATAGTGGGCATTTACAGGTCGGCCCCGCACCCTCGTGGGCCCCTATTTTCAGAAATGTAAATAAATAATATTTTTTTTACATTTCTGAAAATAGGTGCCCACAAGGGTGTGGGGCCCACCGGTGAGTCAGTTCTGTACCACTAATTATGAGGGGCCCCTTTAAGCCAAAAGTGCCCGGGCCCTATTCCCCCCTTCAGTCCAGCCCTGGCTCTGCTCAGAGGAAGGAGCTCTGACTGGGCACCGGCCACAGTTAAAGCACCCGCTCACCAAAAGATAAATCAGGCCCGTGATATATACGCTCCTTTTCCAGGGTTGCCATTGTAGCGGTTTCCCGCCCCAATTGGGCTGCTTAGGATGACTGTGTGTGGGTAAGAAAAAAGGGTAACAAAAGAGCATTTGGGAGGGTTTTTCTTAAGATTTATGGTCATAGAAATGAATAAGAATTAGTTCAAACTGGGCGGATTTAGTGGTTCCAGGAGGGTTTTGAGCATTTTTTTGGGCTGGAAGACATCAGTCTCATCTGGCAACCCTGTGCGTGATATATATACTCCTTCTCCACCACCGCGTGGAAGTCCTGGTGTGATTCACAACAGCGGTTCTTTAAGACTCTGGAGGCAATAAACAGAGAATAACGGCCAGCAGGTAACCCGATGAGATGGTGAAGGTAAGGGTGGGGGTGTGTGTGTGGGTAGGTGGTTGGGGGGTAATCGTATTTCAGAGAAGTAGATGTGTGCACATCCCACCCGATGGGCCAGGTGCACAGGACATGGAGAGTAAATCCAAGTGAAAAGAGAAGTCCGCGACACTGCTTGTCTATTTATTATTTAATCGAGCAACGTTTCGACCTTCGGAAGACCTGAAGGTCGAAACGTTGCTCGATTAAATAATAAATAGACAACGTTTAAAATAATAAATAATAAATAATAAATAGACAACGTTTCGACCTTCAGGTCTTCATGATGAAGACCTGAAGGTCGAAACGTTGCCGATTAAATAATAAATAGACAAGCAGTGTTGCGGACTTCTCTTTTCACTTGGGGGGTAATCCTAACCTGAGCTGGCAGCAGGACTGCAAGAGAGGGGTCGAAGGTCAAGAAGGAACCCTTGTGAAGCTCAGGTGTGGACGCGACCTCTGTAGCTCCTTTAGAAACGCTTGTTGTGGAGGTGGAGAGAAGAGAGGAAAGGTTTGGGGGGTGTTTGGGAATCGGTGGAAGTGGGAAGAGGAAAGGATAAGAAAGGGGTGGGGGGGGGATGGGAAGAGGTGGAGGGGCTGCCTTCATCTCCTCATAAATCATGAGGAATTCACAACTCAAGAAGGAAATACCTCCTCTTCTCCACAACCATTAGACGTATCCATGAAAACACATCAATAAAAACAAACAAACATACAGTACAGGTTCAAAATAAGGCAGGACGCCAAGGCACTCTTCTTAGATAAAACCGCTTTATTATAAAGGCTAGTTCATGTTAGAACTTAAATGATTAAAAATACTGCCACTGCCAACATGTTTCGGCCGCTACAGGGCCTTCATCAGGGCACAAGGTGAATCAAGCAGTGTCTTGCCTTGGCGTCCTGCCTTTTTTTGATATTTTCTACGTCTTGGCCAAAGAGCACCTTCAAACCACCACCAGTTTTACCACTTGAACGCCGCAGCCCTCCAGCCCTCTACCTTTTTATACAGTATAGGTTGTAAGAAACATTCATCCATATCGGTGACTGTACATTCTAATGCTAAATAATGCAGAGTCATTGATCCCCCGTTTGCCTCGAGACTGTATTTAACACTGTGTGATCTGGTTCTTGACTGTGATTGGCTGATACCCATTGTAAATCGGGCGTAAACACACACCATTCCAAACGAACATTCTACGGACGCCTATGTTGGCCACGACATGTCTAACTTGATAAGGAGAATCTGTTGCAGTTGGGGTAGGGAGTAATTTACTTTTACACTTCTTCTATTCATATGTTATTTCTTTTTGATAGTTTTTCAGAGCTCGCGCTCGTCTCTGGGTGGCTAATTTGAGGAAGGAGCTCTACTGTATTGGGCTGAAATCGTGTTGTTGAGGGGCCATTAAACCTTCATGAAATCACACAATGCTTTAATTATTAATCACAAACCCAGCAGAGCCAGGGAGAGGCTGGACTGAGGACGCACGGAAAGCCAATATTTGAAAAATTAATAATAATCACAAACTTCATCAGCTATCTTATCTAGCCACTCTAGGAAGCTAAAGCATCCAAAATAACACCCAACAGATGGAGAGCTGGATCAAATGGTCCACATGTAGAACAGACTATTTCAACTTGTTTTGAGACATTTGTCTAA
>NW_026946346.1:65713-68213 GCF_034702125.1 Engraulis encrasicolus | reverse complement strand
CAGTCGAAGCACCAGCAGCGGAGATATCAGCTGAATTGGCACCACCCCTCTCTGGTTCAATTACGGTAGATGGTGGATGAGCTCCACCCCGCTTTTTACGCGGACAGTCACGAACCACATGGCCTGTCATGTTACAGGAAAAACACACTAAAGCAGTGTTGGACGTCACATAAACTGTGTAATCAAAACCATCAACCCTCAATTTAATATGCAGATCAAGTGGCACATCATCTTGGTCCAGCACCATGTACGTCTGCCTTCGAAAGGACACGACATGTTTCAATAAGGGCGACTTACATCCCAAAGAAATCTTTTTCAAGGGGGAAACAAGTCTACCATAACGCTGCAAGTGCTCCTCAATTAGACTATCGCCAATGAAGGGGGGGAACATTAGATATTATAATCTTCATAGCCGAAGTGCTAAGAGGCAGAAAAGTGTAAGCGCATCATTTAAGACAATGCCCGAAGCAATTACCTCCCGAGCTTTGTCAACCGATCCCAAAAAAACAATAACCGCGCTATTCATGCGCGAGGCAGATTTGATGTGTTCATGACCAACTATGTTGCCTATGGCCAGGCTACAGTCCTCAACACTCGCAGAGCACTGAACTTTAACACCATGTCGTCTAGTGAGTTCACCAAACACCATTGTACCTGCGGCGGCCACGCTGCCAATTAGGCTGGGACGCCGAGGATGGCGAGCTAAACAAACAAACTACCCAAAGTAGCCTATTCGGCCGCGCCATACACCAAAAATAGAAAATAGCGCTGCAAAACACACAAAAGGACGCACAAAAAGTTAGAAATTAGAAAATGCCCAAGAGGCTCCACTCACGCTCAGGACACGCTCCCCACACTCAAACTCGCACATGCGCAACGAGAGAGAGAGAGAGAGAGAGAGAGAGACAGAGGGAGGGGGAAGAGAGAGGGAGGGGAGAGAGAGAGAGTGAGAGAGAGGTTGGAGCAGGCTAAAAAAAGTGAAATTGAGAGACAGAGGGAGGGGGAAGAGAGAGGGAGGGGAGAGAGAGGGAGGCAGGAGAGAAGGGGGGCAGGCTAACACGAGCCAGAGTCAGAAAAAGAGATATAGAGAAAGAGAAGCAGAAACATAAAAGAGAGCAGAGGACACGCCAAGAGAGTGGACAGAAAAGACAGACAGAATAAAACACAAAGAAAGAGAGAAAGAGAGAGAGATGAGAAGAGTGGAATGATGGAATGGGGGGGGGGGCAGGCTGAAAGCGAGGGACAAGAGGGACAGAGAAAAGGAAGCCGCAGGGAGGGAATATTAAAAGAAGAGAGAAGAGGATAGTGGGATGGGAACGACAGAAGAGTGAAGGCAGAAAACAACAGAGAAACATGCAGAGAGAGAGAGGGAAGGAGAGACAGAGAGAGATTCAACAATCATTTATTGAACAATTTCTGTGTCATCTTACAGGGAGAGAGAGAGAGAGAGAGAGAGAGAGAGAGAGAGAGAGAGAGAGAGAGAGAGAGAAAGAGAGAGAGAGAGAGAGAGAGAGAGAGAGAGAGAGAGAGAGAGCGACAGACAGAGAGAGAGAGAGAGAGAGAGAGAAAATGAGAGAGAGAGAGAGAGAGAGAGAGAGAGAGAGAGAGAGAGAGAGAGAGAGACATGCTGCAGCTTTGATGCAGTACCCTCATTTACAGAACAGAAAACTCACTCTCAGAGGACAGGCAGCCATCACACACACACACACACACACACACACACACACACACACACACACACACACACACACACACACACACACACACACACACACAGGGCAGACTGGCGTACACACTACAGAATAAAAGCAACAGTATTTCCCTGTTTGCCAATTGTCACGTTCCACAGTAAGAACAAAGTGCTTATTTAACCAGAAGGGGAGCAAGAGGCAAGAGGAACGAGAGCACAAGAGAGAAAGAGCAAGAGAGAGATGACGATGGAGAGATCTGGAGATGAGATGGATGAAAAGGAAAAAAATAGTTATTTGAGATGTGGGCCGCTGTGTGTGTGTGTGTGTGTGTGTGTGTGTGTGTGTGTGTGTGTGTGTGTGTGTGTGTGTGTGTGTGTGTGTGTGTGTGTGTGTGTGTGTGTGTGTGTGCGTGTGTGTGTGTTGGGGGGCCACTGTGCGCCCATTATGGCGGCCCTCTCTGTGGTGATGGAAAGTGAGCAATCATCAGGCCTCTCTAGTGAGACAGACACACACGCAGGCCTGCACGCACGGACACACACACACACGCACACAAGCACAGACACACACTCGTGCAGGGACACACACACACATCAGCATTAGGGCTCTCCAGTGATGGGCGAGAGAGACGCACGCCTCACTGGTGATGACAGAGGCAGATGCCTCGCACTCTGATGCCTCGCGCAGCCTACGCTGCGTCTGCTACACACTCTGTGTGCTTAACCCTATCCAGACTGGGGGGGGGGGGGGGGGGGGTAAAAGTGCCCGCACCAACTTTGATGTTGTATAATTCCTTAACGACTTAAGCTATG
>NW_026946346.1:55713-60713 GCF_034702125.1 Engraulis encrasicolus | reverse complement strand
CCTGGCTAACAACACTGGCAAAGGCTGCTGGCATCGACACCCCTGAACATAACAACCAACCCTCCAACCCTCCATCCCTCCAGCCCTCCAACCAACCAACCCTCCAACCCTCCACCCTCCAACCCTCCAACCCTCCAACCCTCCACCCTCCAACCAACCAACCAACCCTCCAACCCTACGACCCAACAGACTCTTCAGTAGGCCTACCATTTCACACGCACCACAGGTCAATCTCAACATTCGGTATCATTATAAAAACATTTGATCATAAAAAAAAAAACATTCAACGTACAATGTTTTTTTTTCTTTCGATTCAAACACGACATACAGAAAGAAAAAAATCCCTACAACCCAACAGACTGTTCAGCAGGTCTACTTCCCACCCACCACAGGTCAATCTCAACATTCCGTGTTCAATATAAAAACATCAGAAAACGTCAGACAAAAAAAATACAATGTTCAATGTTCTTATCGATTCAAACATGACATATGGAAAGAAACAAAATCCCTTCATGAAAGCAGAGGCTGAGTCCCTCCCTCTGACTGGGGTCCTCAGGAGCGGCTAAGAAGCTAATAAGCTCAGTATCACTGCACTGCATAGTCATCACCTTTGACATGCTCATCACATCACCTCAGTCGGTGAGGTGAGGTGAGGTGATGTCTGGTCAGGTCACTGCTGCCTTGGGCCAATAGACACCAGGGGCTAATGGAAACTGGCAGCCTCCTCCGCGACATGACTTGATCACCCTGCCAACGTCTACTCTGGTCTTGACCTGACCCAGTCCACACTAAGCTAATAACCTGGCCACCCTGCCTGCCAGCCAGCAATGCAATGGAATGCCCAATATAGGAATGTTAAAGAATGTCAATTCCCCAAAATGGTGCAAAATGGATATGTGTTAGGGATGCAAATTCATTAATCATTAGTTGATAGCCTTATCGATCGACTTACGATTAATTGATAAGCGGCGTTTTCCCCCCGAAATCTCAATGTTTCTAAAAAAAAAACCTACTAAATGTAAAAAAAAATATTAACAATTTAGATAAAATACCACATTTAAATTAATTCTATTTCAATTCTTTAATCCAAAGTTGGTTTAAATATCCCCACTCTTCACACCCCTCTTCACACACACTCTTCACATGCCCATTTCACCTGGGTCTCTTGTCAGTTGAATTGTCGATTAATTGCGATTAATGTTTTTTAATCGATTAATGCATTGATCGATTAAAGTCGATTGATCGATTAATCGTTTGCATCCCTAATATGTGTCGTTTTGCGATGAAGCTCTTCGGTTATTGCCACCCAGGGCAGCCTCTCTTGCCTGGCCACGCTAGCTAGCTGGCCAACTAGACACAGTCCTAACTAGAGATGCACCGGATCCTGATTTTTAGGATCCACTGCTTAAGATCCTGCCGGATCCGGAACCGGATACCGGATCCTAAAAAAGGGTTGAAACATATAGTCTACTCGCACACGTGGGCCCTTTTTATTACGTTGGTTCAAACTATTTTTTTGACTCATTGGCTTATTGCCACACTGCCTGCAACGGCCGCTTCCAAAGGGCTTTCACTCCATACAGTGATTTGGGTTGTGAAAGACTGACTGAAAAGCCTAGGCTAGAGATGCACCAGACCCTGATTTTTAGGTAAGATGCCGGATACCGGATCCATTGCTTAAGATCCTGCCGGAGCCGGATCCTGTGAAAAACCCTATTATCCGGTGCATCTCTAGTCCAAACCCTCCTGCACCCAGTCTAGTTACTGCCACCCTGGTGGCCAACCCACGCTATTTAGCTGGCCACAGCCAGACACGGTCCCAAGACTCCTGCACCCAGTCTAATTATTGCCACCCTGGTGGCCAACCCACGCTATTTAGCTGGCCACAGCCAGACACGGTCCCAAGACTCCTGCACCCAGTCTAATTATTGCCACCCTGGTCAGCCTCTCTCTCTTGGTGTGACCCCAGCCCACACTAAAGCTGGCCATAACGAGAGTGCTAGGGATGGAGGTGTGTGGTGGAGAGTGATGGTAATCTGGATAGGGGTCTGGACGGAGGTGGGCGGATGAGTCACACGGGGCTAAGTGGAAGAGAGACACTCTAGTGAGAGGTTGAGGACCGCGGGTAATGGTAGGAGTAGGAGGAAATCACGGCAGTGAACACTGCCACTGTTCCTCCTCCACACCCACACAGTGCTGACACTGTGTCAAGGAGTGACACGGAGTCAGGAATAAGCACAGACTGTGGACAGGACTCAGGAAGAGAACTGAACAAACCCTCTGTCACACACAGACTACTCTATGACACGGCCACGGCCATTTCTGCCACTGTAAATCATTGGGGGACAAAGGTATTCTAAATACACCTCTCCTCTGTTTAAGTTATAGAACGACCAAAACACACCAGAAACATGTTTAACCAATCTGACTTGTCTATTTCTGGATTAAATTTGGGGGTTGTCTGGTCTTGCTTTCCAAAAACAATATCTAGTCACCTCATTAGTTAGGCCTACAGTGTAATAACTGGTGTAGCCGCTATGTAATATAATGTGCTAGTACTGTACTTGCATATTTAAATCAATGGTGGAAACTATAAATGACAAATGTAACATTTGTGAATGGGGAGCGGAGGGGAGCATGAATTCTGGAAATAAATGTCTAAATTACATCCTCCAGTTTCTACAGTTACATGAGAGCAGGTCGTCCTGTGCAAAGTGGGGCTGGGAAGAAAGGGAGGAGGTATCACCTCAAAGTCACCTTAGATTAAAAAGATCCTGACGAGGGATGGAGCACATGTGAAATAGAAACGACATCTTTTGAAGAAGAGTTCCCCAAGGACATCTGTGTAGTGAAACTGCCAAGACGACATGAGAACATTGTCTACCAAAACTGAATTCACTCCCTTGATATCCAACAATGTCAAACATCACATGTGCACGAACTCCACAGTCTCCACAGTGTGGAGGGTCAGGAAAATGTCCTTATTATCATTCTGACTATAGCAGTCATCTTCTGAAGACAAAATACTGTGAGGACAAAACTTGAGCTACCCTGGTTCCAAACCATTCATTTTTTTCTCATGTTCTCATGCAAAAATACAAATGCAAGGAAAACTGTGTGTGGGTTTTTTTTTTTCAACCAACCACTCAAATTGCCCATTTGTTTCCTTGTGCCCTGAGTTTACTGCTGGCTGTCTGTAATTTAGTTTATATCCTGGTGATGTGGTCATAACTGATCTGAAGACACAGCACTGCCAAGTAAAAGGAATAACAGTACAGCAGTAAAGTGCTTTTGAGTGAGACACTCCAACTCTTTAGTCTTGTGTGCTAAGAGGGAATGTCTTAAAGCCATGTGTGCTGACAGTCACATTAAAACTCCAAGCACTCCAGCTTGAGAACAACTGCACTGGCTGTCTGGAGGAGGCTGAGGCTGTGGTGTCACTGTTCAGAGGTGATTCTAGGCCAGTGATTCTCAAAGTGTGGTCCGGGGACCACTGGTGGTCCACAACAAAGCTCAGGTGGTCCTCAAGGAGATTTCTACTTTTCCAAGACAAGCTAGCAGTAGGCTATTTCTAACTGTATTACAAAGCTAAACATAGCTGAAGTCATATTTTCACCACAATAAGACAGGCTTGTAAATGTGAATAAAAAGGAAGTGATCTGCATCGAAATTATCACCCCTCAACTGCCAATTCAGTTGACAGGTGGTCCCTGAACATTTTTGGGGCGACAAAGTGGTCCTCGGTCTGAAAAAGTTTGAGAAACACTGTTCTACGGTATGTTGGGGCCCCAAGTGAAAATGCAAAAGAATAAACATTCGCAGCAAATTGCCACTACTGTAAAGCCTTAGCTGTTATTCACCATCCATAGGCTTGGGGGCCCCAAGCGGCTGCCTGCCTAGCCTGGTGACAAGATGCGCTTCTGCCACTGTTATATGAAGTACTCCCTCAGGTTAGCTTTCTCTTTTTGTCATTTTTATGAGTTTCCTCGTCATTGTTTCTTTATTTCCCTTCTCGCCACCTCTCTTTCTCTATTTCCTTCTCCCTCTCTCTCCTTCTTTCTCCTCTCTCTCTGTCTGACTCTCTATCTCTCCTCCCCTCTGCCTTTCTTTCCCTCTCTCAGTTCCTCTTCTCTGTCTGTCTGTCTGTCTCTGTCTCTCTCTCCTCCCCTCTTCCTCATCTCTGTCTGTCTCTGCCTCCTCCTTTCTCTGTCTCTCTCTGTTTCTGTCTCTCTCTGTCTCCCACCTCCCCTCTGCCTCTCTCTCCCTCTCTCATCCCTCTTCTCTCTCTCTCTCTCCTTCCTCCCTCCTCTTCTCTCTCCCTCTCTCAGTCCCTCTTCCTCCTCTCTGTCTCTCTCTCTCTCCTCCCCTCTGCTCTCTCTCTCTCCCTCCTCCCCTCTGCTTCTCTGTCTCTCTCTCTCCCTCTCTCTCTCTCTGTCTCTCTCTCTGTCTCTCAGTGTCTCTGTCCTCCCCTGCCTCTCTCTCTCTCTCTCCCTCCTCCCCTCTGCCTCTCCCTCTCTCTCCCTCTCCTCTGTCTGTCTGTCTCTCTGTCTCTCTCTCTTCCCTACCCCTGTCTCTCTCTCTCTCTCTTCCTCGTCCATGGTATCCTCGCCATCAACGCTTTTGTTTGCATTATTAGCATTGCCCCAGACTTTTGCCCCTGTTTGACATTTTAACTCACCTTTTACTGTCTTTTGGTGAAGTGTTTTCGATGCAGACTTTTGTTTTGGGTTTTAGGTATACACAGAGACACAGGTTGAAATGTCAGCTGATAAATTTTATCCTGGGTCAAGCAAAAATGGCAATTTATATCAGCAGAAAGAACAGGATGACCGGTAATGCAAATTGTAGTGTAGCCAATGTGTTTTCGGGCCTGGTTAAATCTAGGATTCGCATTGATTTCTTTTTTTTCAGCACATGTCTGATATTGACACTTTTGTTGATAAGTGGTGTTATGGAGAGGCACTTTGCTCGGTCAGGGGTGGGGAGTTGACCTTTTCGGA
>NW_026946346.1:43213-53213 GCF_034702125.1 Engraulis encrasicolus | reverse complement strand
AGTTCTCTTCTTACTTACTGAATTAAAAAATAGTGTAAGTATGTGCATTTACTGTATGTGTCTGTGTCTCTGCATTTGCATGTGAGCATGTGCGTCTCTGTTTCTGTGTGTGTGTGTGTGTGTGTGTGTGTGTGTGTGTGTGTGTGTGTGTGTGTGTGTGTGTGTGTGTGTGTGTGTAGGTGTGTGTGTAGGTGTGTGTGTGTGTGTGTGTGTGTGTGTGTGTGTGTGTGTGTGTGTGTGTGTGTGTGTGTGTGTGTGTGTGTGTGTGTGTGTGTGCATGTGCATGTGCATGCGTGCGTGTGTCTGTTCATGATGGATGTCTATGCCTTCCAAACTCTTTACACACACACACACACACACACACACACACACACACACACACACACACACACACACACACACACACACACACACACACACACACACACACACACCAATGTGTGTTACTACTAGTGTGTGTCTCTACTGTGTGTGTGTTTCGCGCTGGAAATATCACGAGTGTCAGACCATCAAGCTAACTGGCACAAAAGTGAAGCTTCTTAGCAACACAAGCACACACACACACACACACGCATGCATGCACGCACGCATGCACACACACACACGCACGCACGCACGCACGCACGCACGCACGCACGCACGCACGCACGCACGCACGCACACACACACACACACACACACACACACACACACACACACACACACACACACACACACGTCTACTGCTCTATTGCTACTCAGTCATATATGTGTATGCTGTAATTACAATTACAGCAATGTTATAGATAGCAAGGACACATGTGACTCAGCTCAGAAGTCTTATTACTATTGGGGCATTACTATATCACGATAACAGATAAGCAGTTAAAGGGACACTGTGCAGGAAATGGTCAAAAAAAGGTACTGCAACGATGCTGGTCATTGAAACTGGGCGCTGCCTATTGCCAAATTTAATCTTTACATGAAAGTTTACTAAGTAATATACACATATCTTCTAGTATGGTCCAAGTACGGTCATTTTTGCAGCTAAAAATGGCTATTTTTGGAAATTGAAAATGGCGGACAATGGAGAAGATCCCCCTTTTCATGTATGAAAACTGCAATTTTTCCAGTCATAATGAATACTTAGAATTTGATGCTGGTGGTAGGTATTCATGAAAAAGGTAACATTAGTGAATGGGCAGCATGAATTCTGGAAATAAACAACTAAAAATCTCACACAGTCTCCCTTTAAAGAGACATTTATTTGATCTTTGATGTTTTACATCCTCTATCAGTTCTCCAGCACTGCTATTGGTGTCATCAGAAGAGTAGGTAGCGCTACTAGCGTCCCGCAAACTGAACTGGTGCTTTTGGAGGGTGAAATGGGTCAACACTAAGGGATTACATATTCATGATTACCATGTATTATAGCCGGACAGGCCAGACCATTAATTTTGAACCACATTACCAAGTAATTAATGATATCTGGTGAAACCAGGATATATGGACCAGCCCACTGAGTAAAGATTGTCTTGGACTTTTTAAACCAACTGAAGTGCCTGGACCAAGATCAAGGATTTGTCATCCTGTTTTGCTATTATTGATGTGTAATGTAATGTAATATAGTAGGCTATATATATACTTTTTATATACTTTTTATATATATCAATCTAGGGGTTGCAGGTTCAAATCCCCCCTGACCTCTCCCTACATCTCCATCCATGGCTGAAGTGCCCTTGAGCAAGGCACCTAACCCCACATTGCTTCAGGGACTGTAACCAATACCCTGAAAAAAATAATAGCTGTAAGTCGCTTTGAATACATGAAAGTGTCAGCTAAGTGTAATGTAATGTAATGTAATGAAATGTAATGTAATGGTAACATAATGTGTATAGCAAGGACACAAGTCACTGATCTCAGAAGTCCTTTCTTACTATAGGTGTATTGGTATTTAATGATAACCAGACAGATTTGCAGTTAAAGAGAACATTTATTTGATTCATGACAATGTTGCACAACGATCATCAGCTCTCAAGAAAATCATAACCAACACGTTTAGTGAGTGGTCATCAGAAAAGTTGACAAGACAAAGGGGTCAGTTTTACAACGTTCATCATTTCTCAAACAAATCATCAGGTCTGTCACGGAACAGACAGAAGAGGACCACAAATGCGTCACGATTTGAAAGTTTATTGATTTTTGGGGAAAGGGAGTTGGGAGAGCGAGTCCTGGGAACCTGTGTGTGTGTGTCCCCCAGCAGCAGAGAAGCATCTGATGGTGGTGGAGGGTCCGGGAGTCCTGGGGGGGGGAACACACACACAACAGGAGAGATCAATGCATGTGGAAGTACAGGCAAGGGTAGGCAGTAATCGTGGTCGTAAAGTCAGAAAGGCAGGTCGGTGTACCGGGGATCAAGATCAGGCAGGTTTGCAGAGCGGAAGGCAGGTCGGGTTGTCAGGGGCAGAAGATCAAGCAGGTTGCAATCGGGTCCGGGTTCGATCACAGGAGTCAGATTTGTAGCCAGGAAACAGGAGTCACAGGAGTGAAGTTTACAGACGGTCTGACAAAGGAGAACTGAAAACCAGAGCTTTAAATACAGAGGTTAACGAGTAGAGGGAATGCAGTGAAGCTGGATGGCCAATGAGGTGAGAGAGTGTGAACAGGTGGAGCAATTAAGCAGAGCAGAGTGGAGAGTGAGGGATAATTGAAAGTGATTAAGCTTGTAGACAGGGGCCAGGAGAGATATCATCAGGGAAGCAGACAAAGGGGGACAAACAGGTCAGTTACCCCGGGCCCAGGGAGATGGGGAGCCCTAAATTGGGGTCTCATTGCATTGTTTTGGATGGGGGGCCCTTTAAGGTAACTTTGTCCTGGGCCCAGCCAAAGCTGTCAGCATTCCTGTGAGTGGTCGTGGTGATGTAGTGGCGTTCAGAGAGGGAAAAGCAGGAAGCCACTGAAGGTGTTGTAGTGATGCTCACCACTAGACCTATTCCAGAGCCTGTTGATTGGTGGTAGCTGGAGGTTTACTGTGTCTCCCTTCTCCAGCTGCACAGCCAAGCCACTGGACAGATAGGTCTCATGTCCATCAGTGTCATAGTCAGTCAGCCACATGAGCCATGTTTCATTCTTACACATCCTGATACCCATCAAGTCTGAGGATAGAAAAGCCATAACAGTGAACCTGAAGTGGTAGACCCCCCTGACTGGAGCTGTGAAGAAGCCAGTCGTGCTGTTGTAGGCCTCTCCCACATTGGTGAAGACAATCTTGAACACTAAGTTGAGGTCCTTCCTCCCAGAGCCTTCGTATCCTACTACATTTTCATCCAGACCTGCTGAGAAGGCCACCTTGGGTGCTGCTTTGATCTCTTTCTCCAGATTATCCACCTTACTCTCACTGACTGCCAGCCTTTCTTTCACAACTTTATTATCTGCTCTCAGCTCCACGACCATGTCTCTGAGCTCCTTCAGCTCAGTAGAGAGGTCAAAATCAGTGCCGTTGCTCTCTGTATGGACTCCACACATGGAGAGCAGCAGCACCAGCAGTGAGATGGCAGCCCTCATATTCCAAGTCACTGTAAAATGAAACATTCAACAGATGCAATAGAGTGGCTTACACTGTGGAAAGACTCATTACTGACCTGATCAGTAAAATGTTAAAATATTGAGTGGAGGTTATGCTAAGCATACTGTACCTAGAAATATTTTAGCTTCTTTACTCATGAATATTTTAGCTTCTTTACTCATGAATATTGTCCACAAGTGCATGAATGTTACACAGATTATGGTGCATCAAACACCCCAGCGATTGAAAATCTTACTCTGCTTTTGCAAAATGGTTAATTTGTATTAACAGAACACACTTGTAAAATCTTAGCGATTTTGGTTGATGTTAAAGGGTGGCACAATATGCTTGACATTTCGAATGGCAGTGGATGGGCTATTTTAGCCAAATCCTTTGTGTTTTCACACTATTTTGGTCAAAACTAGTAAAGAGAATCATTTGGAGGAATGCTCCAGTTCCCTTTCCACTTTTCCAGATTTGAAATTTGCTGTGCGTCTTTTTTAGAACCTTCCTTCAGCAAGGTTTTAGGTCCCATTTGCTAATATTTTAGCCATGTTCAAACACCCATGTATCCCTCCTTTAGCCATTTGTTGGGATTTCAATGTCCTGGGGAAGTGGAGAAGCAACTGGAGCATTCTTCCAAATGACTGCCCTTACTGTTTTTGATCAAAACAGTCTCAAAATACGCTTTGCACAGATTTAGCTAAAAATGCTCATTCACTACCATTCAAAATTCCAAGCCTATTGTGCCACCCTTTAACATCAATCAAATGTTCTAAATTTACAGGAGAGTTGTGATAGTGCAAAGGAACAATACTGCAAGAGCAGAGTTGGATATTGCAAAGTTTTCATTTTCGAGGGGCGTGTGATGCACCCTAGCACAGATACAGTACATCCAGACTCAAAAATGACACATATTAAAACTAAGAACATTGATCTTACATTTAGGAGTAAGAACTCCGTCCGTGTCACTGGTGTCTGTAGCAGCAATACTGATGGCAGAAGTCGGTGCAGCAGCAGCAGTAGCAGCAATAGTGTCTGTGAGTTAGACTGTGTGATCACCCTCTTTTATAAAGTTAGGAGAAAGAGAGAGAGAGAGAGAGCAAGACAAAAGTTAAGATGGCGAGAGAAAGAGAAAGAGAGAGAGAGAGAGAGAGAGAGAGAGAGAGAGAGAGAGAGAGAGAGAGAGAGAGAGAGAGAGAGAGAAGTTGGCCTTTAAGCCAGAGTGTCAGATGATTACTCTGCGTGCGCATCGCTCCGATGGATTTGGCTTTACCTTGCATAAACAAACTCTCCTGTCCCTAACCTAAACACTGGGTCCCGGCCTGGTTCGTCCTTCATGGGCGACTCCGGCGCGGCTGGCGTGTGTGTGCCAGGGCCACCACATGTGTTTTGTCTGGCCTCCCAGGTGGATAAATAAATAGCCTTAAAGTGGTAGTTCGCTATTTTAGACATTAAGCCCTGTTTGTGTGACTTCTGGGGTGAAGTAGAGATGTTCTCATCACAATTTTGACATTTGGTGCTGAACGGAGCATTTGGGTATCCAAGACTGCAGCCCCCCCACCTTTACATTGACTCCAATAGAGCACTCAAGCAATCGATTATAAAATGGCATTAAACTTTTGTTTGAGAAGACATGGAACTCACCGTGTGGTCAGTGGTAGACAGCGATAAATTGACCCGAAAATTGCAGCGAAATATGCCTTCTAACTGTTGTTTAACATTTGGTGGACCTATTTTTCCCCAGACGCCGTTGAATAGCAGTAGACATCCAGCCAGTAGGTAGCGATAGCGTGTTGTTTATGTAGACATCTAGGAGCGAGGTAGAACGGCTATCTGAGCGGGACTTGCAACAAAAACTACAGCTTGCATACAAACCATAGATAGTAACGTAAACAAACGCACCCCCATTTCCGGTCGTGCGGAGTAATACTAGTCAAACCAATACAATCAATGAAGACGGACAATAATGAATATATCTTCTCTGGAAGCGTATTTCGCGGTGATTTTCGAGCCAACGTATCGCTGCCCACCTCTGACCACTCGGTGAGTTTCATGTCTCTGCAAACGAAAGTTTAATGCCATTTTATGATCAATTGCTTGAGTGCTTCATTGGAGTCAATGTAAAGGTGGGGGGGCTGCAGTCTTGAATACCCAAATGCTCCGTTCAGCACCAAATGTCAAAATTGTGATGAGAACATCTCTACTTCACCCCAGAAGTCACACAAACAAGGCTTAATGTCTAAAATAGCGAACTACCACTTTAATTACTCCAAATGAACAGCACACACACACACACACACACACACACACACACACACACACACACACACACACACACACACACACACACACACACACACACACACACACACACACACACACACAAGGTTTTCTGATTAAGGGAATCAGGACTTAAGATTTATCCAAACCACTCCACCACCCAAGCAAAACCCATGGCCTTAATTACAGGGCTTTCACCAACATTTACTTTGGGACGGGGTGCCTGGGTAACCCAAGTTCCGATGGGAAGCGGGAAGTATACACAAGGTACCACTTCTCTCTCTTCCTCTCATTTTTCATTTTGTGGTAGGGGGACTGTGTGTGGTGAGCGGTGTATGGTGGTATGGTATGGTGTACTGTGTGTGGATGGATGTCAGTTAGCTCACCACTTCATGCATCTAATATATCTCCCCCCCTATTGGTCCTGTGATAATGCAAGGGGAGCCAAAAGATCAGTTCCTACTACAGTATAAGGTGGTGTTAAGTCAACACTTTAAGAGTCAATTTAACATCATCTACATTATATTTGGTCCCAGAGTACTCTCTAAGTGTTGAATAAACGCTGCTTTTTACTGTGTACCTCACCACACGCGGGGCTTTTTTTTGTTCCTTTACGCAAAGCAACCAGCAAATATCAAAGTGTTCTTCCGAGTCTCTTTCATGTGTTGGCCAGACGTGGTGACTGGCTTAGCTTTTAGTGCTCGCGACGCAACCAGGGGCTTTAATCCTGTTTACCCAATTACTGCCCTGTCGCGCGTAAACATCTATCACCACAGTGGCAGGGACTTGGCGACAAGGACGAGGACGCGAAACGCTCCGGTGACAGAACATCCACATTAGTGGTGTCAACAATGATCGATTCGGCGATCCGAATCGATCCGGGGCATGGATGATCCAGATCCAGATCCGGCAAGTTCCAGAATCAATCCGGCAATTTTTTTAAGTTTCAATTACTTCCATGGATATTTCGGGAGCAAATGAATGTTAAATTAAATAAAAACACTTCAAAACATTGCAAGACTGATACAGACTGATACAGAAAACAGCCAATAAATTGTTGCTCAGTATCTGACTACTTGTATTTCCTCATCATGGCTGAACATTTGCTTTGCGTTCAGTAGAAATGTAATGCATTGCAATGCATTGTAGAATTGAATCGGATCGGATCGGATCGGATCTAATAGAATCGAATCGAAACGGATCTACTACCTCCCGAATCGTGATCGAATCGGATCGTGAGGGTAGTGCCGATCCACACCTCTAATCCACATTAGCTTCCTGCTGTACAGATGACAGACAGGCTACTAGTCCTCATGAGGCGCGTGGGCGAGGGGTGCCACAACTGTCGCACGCAGAGCCATCTAATATCAGAGTTACGCCACTCCCATAGACCTCTATGGACCAATCTTTCCACAGCAATGGCGGCTCTCATGGAGCCTCACGGAGCGTTAACATGGAAATCCCCATTGACTTTAGTTCTATTAGAAGTTACTTAGTTCCAGGAGGTGGCCGTAGAACACAGAAAATGTGGTAAAGGTAATGTAATTTGTTTGTACTTAATCTTTGTTTGGTATGTGATGGTTCTGTGTTAGTTTCCAACGAACAGAAGTTTACTGTTAAGAAACATTTTAATCTACGCGAATCACATCACCAACCGACTTCCTGGTCCCCGGTTTGCGCAACTCTGTTATTAGATGGCTCTGGTCGCACGGAACAGTCTGGCTCATTTGAGTGAGCGTAAGAGAGTTATCCAAATTTGTCACCCCGTCCTGGGACACTTCCATCAGATCAGTCCAGACCAGAAGCTATTCATTTGGGCCGTTTTATCATCCCTTTGTCATCATCTACATGTACTCTGGGAATTGTTTTCCCCCCATCACTTGTCATATATGGGAGGTCTTTAAAACATACAATACTTCTTGTAATACTGGGAAAGAATAAAAACTGGCTCAGTCATTAGTTGCCATTTTGAGCCCAAAAGTCACGTCCATAACGCTGGAATTGCTGATATGAGGGATGATGGGCCTATCATCACAATATTAAAGAAAAAGAAAAGAATGCCGCACACTCAAACGTCACTTCACCATTAAAACATGGAGCAGAGTGTGCGGCATTCTTTTCTTTTTCTTTAACATTTATATGCTCAGGAAGCCAGCACCTCAAGAAAGACTTTATTGGTGTGCGATACCTCTTTTTTTCTAAACCTATCATCACAATAGACACACTTTGTGAAGAGTATCAGTGCTACTGTGGTTCGTTCAATGGTTAGAGCGCTAACCCAGAGGGTTGCCGGCCCAAATCCCACCCTTACCCAGGGCTGGACTGCTCATCTGGCATAGCGGGCATTTCCTGGTGGGCCTCACGCCCGCGTGGGCCCCTATTTTCAGAAATGAAAAAAAAAATTAACTGTGCCGAACTGACTCACCAGTGGGCCCTGCACCCTTGTGGGCCCCTATTTTCAGAAATGTAAACATTTTTTAACATTTCTGAAAAAAAGGACCTACGAGGGTGCGGGGCCCACTGGTGGAGACAGTCCTGCGCCACTTCTTTTGAGGGGGTAGCCGTGGCCTAGTGGTTAGAGAGTTGGTCTTTCAATCTAGGGGTTGCCGGTTCGAATCCCCCCTGACCTCTCCCTACATCTCCAACCATGGCTGAAGTGCCCTTGAGCAAGGCACCTAACCCCACATTGCTTCAGGGACTGTAACCAATACCCTGAAAAATAATAGTTGTAAGTCGCTTTGAATAAATGAAAGCGTCAGCTAAGTGCAATGTAATGTAATGTAAATGAGGGGGTGGGGTCTTTCAGCCCAAAGTGCCCGGGCCCTATTTCTCCCCCAGTCCAGTTCAGCTCTGGCTGCTGCTGCTGCTCATGGCATGCTAAATGCTAAATGTTTCCATTTACTACCGATGTGGCAAATGGGAGGCCACAATTGCACAGAAAATTGGCCACCCGCTCAAAACGCAATAAGTGGCTGTGATCATGAACACCGCCAACCCCCTACCCCCCACCCCCCAACCCCAACCCCTCCTAACCCACTCCTCCCCCCCCATTACAATCGCCATTTAACAGGGTTGTCCAGTATGACGTCTCATGTGTGTGTGTGGCTGCACAGTGGATGGAAAGTACTGCTGTACAGGCCCTTTAGTATTCCCATTTTGTCTCCTCAAAGGTAGAGAAGTGTATTAGCCTACAACGTTACATACATGAATCATATTTTATGCATTCTGTTCCGCCCACAAACACGGAACTAATCTACTGATCACGGAACACAATCAACTAATTAGCATACAAGTCTCTGCACTAATTGAACAACAGACAGCAATTAAATGTGCTTGCACTACACTGTTGGTTTGTTTTATTAACATGTGATTAATCAATTCAGTATTGAGTGTAGGTCATAAAGTTAATTCTCTTTCTTTTAATAATGCTAGCCAATATATCACTATTTGGAGATGATTCCACAATATGTTAAGGTCCCTACTTTTAGCAAAGTATATGAACAAATGTAACATTAGTTACACTTTACCTAAGAGTTAGGATTAGGTTCAGTGTGTACTATTATAAATGTTGATGTTGTTGACACACTAAGGGGTCTTACACACCAGGGCGGTAAAGCGTCGCGGAACGGCCGCGTTTTTTACCGGCGTCGGTGAATATACATTGAAACATATCTGTCCTTACACACCAACCGACGGTAGTCGAGCGTCAGCGGCGCGGGAGCCGGCTCCGCGCCGCGCTTCATTTGGAAAATAGAACTCGAGTATATTTTTCACACCGGCGTTGTCTCATTCAAATGAATGGCAAAGTAGCATGCTAGCTTTGGCTGTGGGGAGGGTTTTGAATAGGACTGGCCGCGCATGCCGACGCTGTCAGTGTGAAAGGCAGAGAAAAACACGCCGGCCAAAACTAAGCAGAAAGACCGCGTTCGTCCCAGGACCGTTCCGTTCCGCCTTGGTATGTTTTGGCCCTTAGGCGTCAGACATACCAAAGTCGAACGGAACAGACGTGAGACGAACGTCTTTCTGCTTAGTTTCGGCCGGTGTGTTCTACTCTGCCTTTCACACTGACAGCTCCGGCGCGGAGCCGGCTCCCGTGCTGCTGACGCCCGACTACCGCCGGTTGGTGTGTAAGGACAGATATGTTTCCATGTATTTTCATCGACGCGGGTAAAA
>NW_026946346.1:33213-35713 GCF_034702125.1 Engraulis encrasicolus | reverse complement strand
AAAATATATATAAGCCTATATATTTTTAGGGGCTTTTATGCCTTTATTTGATAGGACAGTCTGAGATGGTGACAGGAAGCGAGTGGGACAGAGAGATGGGGTGTGATCGGGACATGACCCCGGCCGGACTCGAACCGGGGTCCCCGTGGGCATGCAAGCCCATATGTGGGGGGCTTATTTGGGGCTTTTAAACCTTTACTATTCAGTCAGAACAGTGAGAGAAACAGGAGAGAGTGATGGGGGAGGATAGGGAAACAACCTTGGGCTGGGCACCTGTATTTTGTAGACCTCTGCTCTGCCTAACTAGCGAGCAGGCAACACGGGCGATGTCTTTGGGGCCACAAGGCCTCCGAGGGCTGAAATGATTCAAACTACTGTAGCAGGGCCGCTGACAGCTTTTGGCTGGGTCCAGGACAAATTCCTCTGAAAGGCCCCCCCCCAAACCCTTTGTCCCCGCTGTCAGCTTCCCTGCATGTAGTACCAATATACTGTAGTTTTTTGTGTAGGTGGCATTTTTGTTGTTGCTGTTTATTGATAGGAGCGTTTTACCAAAAGAACAAAAGACAATGTCACAAAGATTACGAATTTGAGATATTTTAATACTATATGCATATTCACTTGTTGAACATTACCATTCATGTGTGGTCAGATCTTCATCTAAGGGAAAACTGTTATGAGAAAACATTTGGTAAGGCAAAAACATCTTGAAATACTGAAAGCAATGTTTAATTAATGTATATATTAATTCATCGTTAATTAGTATTGTGTTCATGTACGTAAGAGGAGTAAGACGAGATACCTGTATTAGATCCTTGTACTTCCTATTGTAGATTGAAACCACATTACTGTACGTCTCCTCTCTCCACAGCACGCCTGGAGCTACAGCCGTCTGAAATGCCTGGAAATCGCTCCAGGAAACGGCTTGTTTCCATCAAACAGGAAGACAACTGACAAGACTCCTGCACCTCACCTGTGCACACTCTGACAGGTAACGGACGAATAGTAGAGAACACTGAAAACTATTGTTATTTCCCCTTCCTCAAGGAGCTCTCCTCCAATATACAGTATACAGTAACTCCAAAAGGAACGAATGTCCTATTGTTGTTGAGAGGAATAAAAAAAATAATAATAATACACAAAAATAAAAGCCTTAAGGTGACATCTTAGGATGTGCTGTTCCTTCCTGCAATGGTAAAAGGAAGTCACAACTCTTTAGGGGGAGAAAAAAAAACATTTGCCTTGCATTCAAATCAAACATTGCTTTCCAACATTCTGTTTTTTTAGAAAGTGCGCTCAACACCCAACTGTTTCTTACAAGGTCATTGGGTGCGAGCAAACAGCAAAGTTGTTGGTTGGTTGAAGACAACTCGGTTGAATACACTTTTTATTTATTTTTATTTTTTTATTTCGAGGATAGCCCTTTGAGATGTGGCATCTTATTTTCGAGGGGGTCCTAATGACAATATATATAAAAAAGAACAAGTCTGACAGGCAGACAAAGATGCGTCCCTCTATGTAGAGGGGCCCTGGGAGCTCCAGGCCAAAATCTCTGCTGCCTTGTGGACACAGGAGGGAATTACAATTTAAAGAATGAGTTTCAGACAGACAGACAGACAGACCGGCGGACCAATGGACGGACATGCCCTCTTATAGAGATGCTAGGACGCATCTAAAAACAGGACTCGAATACACACAATAAACACAGGAACACACTTGGTACAAATGATCAAAATAATCTCAAATAATCTGATCTGTAGTCATACAATGGATGGGTAGATAATTAGTTTCCTATCAGTGTATTAAGTTTCCCATATTGGTACATTGGCTACTGACTGCCACAAATTGAACATTAAAAACAGGTCATGTCCATGGCCGAGCTATTGGTCACTGCAAACTGCTTCTGGCTTTGTGTAGTACATTGTAAGACATGGCCAGCAAACGGCCCTTATCTCTTCCTTATCTCTTCCTCAATGTAGTCCACTACATCACTGACCTCTCTATCATTTGAAGAATAGAGAACCAAGTTACATTACTTTTTTATCCAAAGTGACTTATAGATATTATGTGTTCAGGGTATTGGTTACAGTCCCTGGAGCAATGTGTGATTAGGTGCCTTGCTCAAGGGCACTGCAGCCATGGATGGAGGTGTAGGGAGGGAGGTCTGGTAAGGGTGGGATTTGAACCTGCAACCCTCTGGTCTTAAGGTCGACCTGGGTGCCCCACACAAGTATTACACGTTTCTCTCACATCCCTCCACAGTACAGCGCTCCTTTGCACATCATCAGTTTGATGTTTTGTCTTCTTCAATTAGTCCATCACATCACTTGGTAATCTGCTGTTCTGTACTCTATATTTTAATAATAATTTGTAATAATAATTGTATTTGTATAGCACTGTGTCATACAAGGCATGTAACTCAAAGTGCTTAACAAATGGGAAAAAACATCATTGTTAGAGATGGATTTAAAAGGAGAGGTATAGAGGAGAGGCAGAAATAGCA
>NW_026946346.1:25000-30613 GCF_034702125.1 Engraulis encrasicolus | reverse complement strand
TACGGTGGTGAAATGTGTCGGTGCTTCTGCCGTCCGCTACGGTGGTGAAATGTGTCGGTGCTTCTGCCGTCCGCTACGGTGGTGAAATGTGTCGGTGCTTCTGCCGTCCGCTACGGTGGTGAAATGTGTCGGTGCTTCTGCCGTCCACTATGGTGGTGAAATGTGTCGGTGCTTCTGCCGTCCGCTACGGTGGTGAAATGTGTCGGTGCTTCCACTGCTGCAACTGGCCCGGGACCGTCCCGTATCATTTGGCCGGCAGCCACACCCAGCCTTGTTGAACACAGCAACTGTAGCAAGCAGTGTTCATGTAACACATACAGTGTGGTCCTGTCACTTGCTTTTAGTGTTATATTGTATCTGGTTGAGTGTTGCATTAACACTTTGAAGCTATACTATGTGCTCTAAGAATGTATTAAATTCAACTCCCCAAGTGTTAATTCACTCAAAGAGTTGAATTTAACACTGTAGTATATCAATTGGGACCATATATACTAGTGGTGTGCATCAATTCGATTACGATTCGGTAGGTAGCGATTCAATTCGATTCGTTTCGATTCAATTCTACAGTGCAATGCAATGCATTACATTTCTAATGAAAGCAAAGCAAATGTTTCATCAGTCATGATGAGGCAATACAAGTAGTCAGATACTGAGCAACATTTTATTGGCTGTTTTCTGTATCAGCCTTGCAGTTTTCAATGCTTTGAAGTGCTTTTATTTAATTTAACATTTATTTGTGCCTGACATATCCACGGAAGTCATTGAAACTTTTAAAAAATTCCACATCGATTATGGAACTTGCCGCATTGAATTGAATTGTCCATACCCCGCATTGCATTGCATTGTCGAATCGATTATTGTTGACACTAATATATACTGGTGTCAACAGTGTTGAAACAAAGTTTACGGTGTTTTCGACAGCCAAACACACTTATATGGGTCAAAGACAATTTTTTTTAGGCTCAGACGTCAGGTGGCACAACGGCATTTGATGCCCATATATTAATTAGTTATTGCTTTTTGATATCAGAGATAGTCTAACAGGAGATTAAACACTTCAGAGAGCGCCCATAGAAATGAACGGGGGAAATTGGCTACGCTAATATGGCGCGTGCTTGCATATATCCGACCTGTCCGGCAACAAGAGCCAATTGCTTGCTGAGCTGCACTGTCATTTATCAAATCATCTTGCTGCCTCGACGCATGCGCTTTTACGATATCTCAAACCTAATCAGTATGCCCTCAGAATATGCTTCCGCTGGTCGGTTGCTGATGACATGTGCGGTTCACATCCGGTAACTACACTTCTGATTTTTCAACAGAGTCCGCGGACACTTGATCCGCGGCGCAGAACGTGTCTCGTGAAATTCTGCACATGTGCAGTTCAACACATCAGTAAGAAAATTATGATTTATAGCGTTGCTTTCATATATACGACCAATCTGAGATAGCCATTGTGAACTAGTTTTCATTGTGATTCCAACCATATGGGTTGTGGGTCGCTCCTTTGTTCCATTTCTGTGTAATCATTCATTTTAGGACGCCCAAACATATCCCCCCCCTTCTGGTTTTCCGACAAATCGCACCCTGGTCTTACTAATCTGAATTAGAAGCCCCGACGCGTAGCCAATATGGCCGCCGAGTGTTCTATCTCCCCTTAGCAACAGTATCTCTGTTGATATGCTGCAATGACTATGCTTCTTAGATAGCCCAGTCCACTAAAAATAAACAAACTAAAAAATCCATAAAATAGTGTCTGGCTGTCGTTACACTGGCTGTTGTGTACTACTGCTGAAACGTCACTGACCCACATGCCATTATAGAATCAGGCACAGGCCAAGCTGCAACAGGTACTCAAAAACCTGTGACTTATAGGCCTCCATAAAATGATGGCAAGCAATCCAGTCCTGGAGTGGAGACATAGTGGTGGTGGTAGTGGTGATGGAGGTGGTGGTGGTAGTAGGGGTGGTGGTGGTGGTGGTAGTGGTAGTGGTGGTGGAGGAGGTGGTGGTGATGGTGGTGGTGGTGGTGGAGGAGGTGGTGGTGATGGTGGTGGTGGTGGTGGTGATGGTGGTAGTGGGGGTGGTGGAGGAGGTGGTGGTGATGGTGGTGGTGGTGGTAGTAGGGATGGTGGAGGAGGTGGTGGTGATGGTGGTGATGGTGGTGGAGGGAGTGATGGTGGTGATGGTGGTTGAGGGAGTGATGGTGGTGGTGGTTGAGGTTGTGATGGTGGTGGTGGTGGTGCTCAATCCGACCAAGTGGTGGTGGTGGAGGTGGTAATAGGGGTCATGATGTGGTGTTCAATCCGACCAATCTGTGGAGACATGGAAGTGGTGGTGATGGAGGTTGTGGTGGTGGTGGGTGGTGGTTGTTAGGATGGTGGTAGTGGTGGTGGTGGGGAGGCAGGTGGAGTGTAGTGGGGTAGGTGGTGGGGATGGAGGTTGGGTGTTGGTGGTGGTGGTGACACACACACGCACGCACGCACGCACAAAGTTTCTGCCTCATCTTTGGCTCCTCCAGCCTCGAGGGAAAAAATGTGATTAGCACATTACAGCCAATAAACCGTCTGCTCCATAGTCACACACACACACAGCACAACACAGCACAACACAGCACAGCACAGCACAGCACAGCACAGCACAGCACAGCACAGCACAGCACAGCACAGCACAGCACAGCACAGCACAGCACAGCACAGCACAGCACAGCACAGCACAGCACAGCACAGCACAGCACAGCACAGCCACAGCACAGCACAGCACAGCACAGCACAGCACAGCACAGCACAGCACAGCACAGCACAGCACAGCACAGCACAGCAGCCTTATGAAGCAGTTACGCAGCTGGCCTTACACACACTCACATACACACACACACCCCTTCACACCCTCTCACAGGACCTCCCCCCAAGCCCCCAGCATGCACCTCTCCTCTGCACCTGACTGTTCAGAAAAAAAGAACAAAAAAAAGACACCGGTACAAACCCTTGACAAAAGTAATTACATCCATTTTTCAGAGCTAGGGCCATAAACACACACCTGTATGCAGTGCAGTGCAGTCCCCAGTCCCAGCGGGGTTGAGGCGGGCCGGGCGCTACTAGCCTGTCGGGCCTCAATTGCCTTGATGTGGAGTTATGGTGAGGGGACCGTTCTTTGATGGCGCAATAGCACAGTGTGGCCAGCAGGGGCAGCAGAGACTCATGATGCTGCAGGCTGTTTGTCTAGCGGGGAAGGTTCCGTCTGGAGCGCCTCGCACTGAGTCTGTTTCTCTCCTGCCTCCCATCTACCTGGACTTACTCACACCGATCTCTCTTACTCTCTCTCTCACACACTAGCTCCCTCTCTCTCTCTCTCTCTCTCTCTCTCTCTCTCTCTCTCTCTCTCTCTCTCTCTCTCTCTCTCTCCTACTGAGTCTGTCTCTTCTTGAGTCCTTTTGTATCTCTCCTGCCCTCCCATCTACCTGGACTTACTCACATCGATCTCTCTTACTCTCTCTCTCTCTCTCTCTCTCTCTCTTCTTTCTCTCTCTCTCTCTTCTTTCTCTCTCTCTTCTTTCTCTCTCTCTCTCTCTCTCTCTCTCTCTCTCTCTCTCTCTCTCTCTCTCTCTCTCTCTCTCTCTCTCTCTCTCTCTGTATGAGATGTGTATACACTGATCCGAGGAAATAACCGAAGTAGAACGGCCGCCATTACTGAAGTGCATCCTGACCCACACTCGTAGCTGGACAGTGGAGAAGTCCGTAATTTTATAAGCCAATAGTTGCCAACTAGAACTATTTTAATACACCTACATTAGTGGCTGTTAAAAGAAAATCCATGCCATTGAAACGAGACGGTTAGGAACTATGAAAATCTATAAATCGCTTAATAAATACATTGACTAGCCCAGGCGAGCTAGAGGCTAACTACTAGCCAACCTGTGGTAAACTGACACAAGGCTAGCTCCGGTTTGCTAGCTAAATCCGGACATGTAATGTTGACAACAGAACAAACGATTCACACAAGGTGCTCTTGTACATTGTACGTTGTACATTGTACATTGTACATCCAGGTTTTAAATTTGAGAAAAAATCTCTGACTACTCCAAATTAAAATGTCTTTATTAATTTGACAAGTCCTACTTGGACATATTATAAAAGATCAATAATATACCTTTAATGTTCTTGACATGGGTCTAGGGCTCTAAATTAACCCCTGCAAACGGCCAAATGCTGGTGAAAATTTTATTTGTCTGGTAGAAAAGAAAACTTACTTTGACCCATTAGTGAGTATGGACTTGGTCAGTAAGATTAACATCTACTAGCCATTTTGGCTGGTGATGAAAAAAGTTAATATAGAGCCCTGCATGGGTCATGTCATTCTTATGACAGCTACATGACACCCTTATAACCCATAGATTCTTATGACAGCTACATGACACCCGTATGACCCATACTCTCTTATGACAGCTACATGACAACCTTATAACCCATAGACTCTTATGACAGCCACATGACACCCTTATAACCCATGAACTCTTATGACAGCTACATGACACCCTTATTACCCATAGACTCTTATGACAGCTACATGACACCCTTATAACCCATACATTCTTATGACAGCTACATGACACCCTTATAACTCATAAACTCTTATGACAGCTGCATGACACCCTTATAACCCATAGACTCTTATGACAGCTACATGACACCCTTATAACCCATAGATTCTTATGACAGCTACATGACACCCTTATAACCCATAGATTCTTATGACAGCTACATGACACCGTTATAGACTCTTATGACAGATACATGACACCCTTATAACCCATAGACTCTTATGACAGCTATATAACACCCTAAGTTATAACCCATAGACTCTTATGACAGCTACATGACACCCTTATAATCTATAATCCATAGACTCTTATGACAGCTACATGACAACCTTATAACCCATATACTCTTATGACAGCTACATGACACCCTTATGACCCATAAACTCTTAAAGGGACACTGTGCAGGAAATGGTCAAAAAAGGTACTGCAACTATGCTGCTCATTGAAACTGGACTGCCTATTGCCAACTTTTACATGAAAGTTTACTAAGTAATAAACAAATATTTTCTAGTATGGTCCAAGTACAGTAATTTTTGCAGCTAGAAATGGCTATTTTTGGAAATTCAAAATGGCGGACCATGGAGAAGATCCCCCTTTTCATGTATGAAAAGTGCAATTTTTCCAGTCATAATGAATACTTAGAATTTGATGCTGGTGGTAAGTATTCGTGAAAAAGGTAACATTAGTGAATGGGCAGCATGAATTCTGGAAATAAACAACTAAAAATCTCACACAGTGTCCCTTTAAAATGAAGGGTTATACCAGCACCTTTTATCCAAAGCGATTTACAAGAGGGTGTAATCATCACCTTGTGGGTACACAGCATATATGGGTTGGCATACATCAGATTGGCACTGTCTGGAACTAGAATTTGTTCCCTCTCAGCATGGCATGGCGACTGCAAAGGCAAATCATCTAGTGCATTTGATTGGCGCCGCCTGGCATTAGATTAACGGTGCTCTCAGCATGCTAAGAAGACACTGGTGTGGCAAAACATCTTGTACATTTGGTTTG
>NW_026946346.1:5000-22500 GCF_034702125.1 Engraulis encrasicolus | reverse complement strand
TCCACGCACTGCGCACGTGATCCAGAGGGGAGAACAACAGCGGCTTAAACTGCAACAGTCTTACCGCGGTTGTTGATTGCTCTCCGCAGGGGAAGGAAAGGGGAAAAGCTGAAGCAGGCAGCCTTTCAATCCGGTGTCCACTCTCCCGGAATGGGAGAAGAGATGTTTCTTTCGACGTACAAGCACAGTTCACGGTTCCTCCGGTCTCGGGTGGCTCGCCATCTAATGTTAAGTGATCACGCGCTGGATGCGTGATCTTCAAAGCAAACTTTTCTCTCGACGATTCTCATTCAAAACTCAAAGATTATAACGGTAAACAAAACCACAGTCTATCGACATAGACAGAAGGTAAAACAAAACACTTTCAAAGAGAAAATAAATCGTCAAATACACTTGGAAACTTATCTCTTTTCTTTCTATCACTGGAGCTCCACACGAACGTGGCTTCACCTGTTCTCTCTTCCTCGATTCTGACGAGAATCTTCCGGAACAGAACTACTATCAGTTCCGTGATTGGCTGATAGATATGACCTTTCAACTTCAACCAATGATAAAATGAATTACCAAAACCATGAAATGTTTTTAATTCTATTTATCTATTTTAGACGTTTTTAATATCACAAAAGTAAATTATTAAAATGATGAAATTTTCTTGCTATTTATTCTATGTATTAACTATTTATTTACCAATGTCTATTTTAACCTGGGTTACACCCTCCCCTCTTAAATCTATGCAAGTCCCTTTGCATGAATTAAAAGGTTTACACTACTTTTGGCTCAGGTAGTGGGGTTAACGTAGGTTCTAACAGGGAATTGGAAATAGCTGAACTCAAAGACTGGAACAAGTTTTGAACAATAGCTACTAAGGGATTCCCTAGCTCAGGATATGTCAGTTTCCTGGGAGGTTCACGTTGTCTTGTAGATCTTCGTGGCTCACTCTGGTTCTCATCATCTTCTTGATCATTTTGTACTTCATCAATCTCTTTTTCATTCGGATTTTCAGGTAAGTCTCCAGCATCAGCTGTAACTGTTTCAGGTTCTGTCTCTTCAACAGCTTGGTCTGCTGTCGCTTCAGGTAAGGTTTCTCTTTCAGGTTGGTCAGCTGTCTGTTCAGCTAAATTCTCTCTTTCAGGTTGGTCGTGTACGATCACAGGTTCCACTTCAGGTGTGTGTTGTGTCTCCACTGAAGGTACATTTTCAGATGAGGATGGACCCGGTTCTTCTGGAGCATTGCAGGAAACTGCAGGATCTGGACAGGTAAGTGCAACAGGAGGACGGGTCGTTTCTCTGGGAGGCACAGGTACAACATATTCGTGAGTGGACCTTGTGGTTGTAATGACTGGATCTTGAAAGGAATAGACAAAGTCATCCTCTTCGTCAGAGTAGGGCTCTGGCTCTGGTTCGGTAGTGTCTGGGTTTGGGCGTTGACGGGTGCTTGGCCTTCGAGGTTTAGGCACAGGAGGGGGCTCTTCGTTAGAAACAGGCAGGAACCCACAGGGTAGCAGGAGGTCCCTGTGCAGCGTTCTGAGAGGACCATCTCTGTTCTCCGGCTTGACGGAGTAGACTGGGAGATCACCCTTTCGGCTCACAACAACATGCACAGTTTCTTCCCACTTGTCCGCTAGCTTGTGCTTTCCTCTTAGGCGTACATTTCTGACAAGCACTCTGTCACCTACATCCAAGGTAGATTCAGTAACACGTTTGTCGAACCTGACTTTGTTCCTTTCGGCTGCTTTGGCAGCGTTTGTCCTTGCAAGTTGGTAACTCTCCTGAAGGTGGTTTTTCAGGTTTCGTACATACTGGGAGTGAGACTTCTGTTCCCTCTGGTTCAACGGAACATTGAAGGCAAGATCAATGGGTAACCGAGGTTGCCGCCCAAACATAAGTTCGTAAGGCGTGAACCCGGTTGTGTCATGTTTAGTGCAATTATAAGCGTGCACTAGAGGCTTTACAAAGTCTCGCCAGTGGGTTTTGTCTTCAGCTTTGAGTGTACCAAGCATGCTTAAGAGTGTACGATTAAATCTTTCGACAGGGTTACCCCTGGGATGATAGGGTGTTGTTCTTACTTTGTGTATGCCAGCAAGGTCACAGAGTTCTTGAATTGTCTTTGACTCGAAGTCTGGGCCCTGGTCGCTGTGCAGCTTTTCAGGAAACCCATAGTGGACTATGAAGCTTTCCCAAAGGCACTTAGCAACTGTACGAGCTTTCTGATTCGGAGTCGGGATCGCCACTGCGTATTTCGTAAAGTAATCTGTTATGACAAGTACATCTTTGGTGTTACTCCGATCTGGCTCGATGGAAAGGAAATCCATACAGACTAGTTCCAGAGGTCGGGTAACAATGATGTTGACCAAAGGTGCTGCTTTCTCTGGCGGGGCTTTACGACGTACACAGCGGTCACAATTCTTGGTTCTCTTCTCTACATCTTTAATCATTCTTGGCCAGAAGAATCTGGATCTGGTGAGGTCAATGGTTCGGTCAAAACCTAAATGACCCATATCATCGTGAAGGCTTGTCAGGACCATGTCTCTGTACTTTTCAGGTAAGACTATTTGGTAGTGGGTTTCATCGCCAATCTGCCTTCTCCTGTAGAGGATGTCATCTCTCAGCTCCAACTTGTTCATCTCTCGCAGGTAGATAGGAAGGTCGGGCAGCTCCTCCTTGACAGCTGGAGAAGGCGTCTCCCCAGTGTCCATCAGATGGAGGATTTCATAGATGGCAGGATCTGCTCTCTGTTGCTCCCGCAAATCCTCCTCTGATACGCTGGGAATGACAGGAAAACCATCGCAGCTCTCCAAGCTTTCAGGAATGGCTGTAGCCGTCATGGCAAGAGATGTGACAAGAGGGATGATGGAACTTCTCTCGTTGGTTCTCACAGGAGTGCAGACTAGATGCTTCTCACAAATTGCAGTAACAGTCTTGGCAGAGACACTAGTGAAATCGTCAGACTCAGGTAAATGTTGGTGAATGAATTGACTAATTCGCTCTTCTTCTTTCTGAGAGACTAGATCATTGACAGGTCCAGCATGTCGACGTCGTGAGAGGCCATCGCCATCAAGGTTCCGTTTCCCTGCTCGGTACTGAAGCTGGAAATTGAAGTTGGAAAGGGCAGACAGCCAGCGATAACTCGTTGCGTCCAACTTAGCTGTGGTGAGCAGGTAAGTTAGGGGGTTGCTGTCTGTAACGACTGTGAAAGAGACGCCGTACAGGTAATCTGCAAACTTCTCTGATACAGCCCACTTCAACGCGAGGAATTCCAGTTTATGAGCTGGGTAACGGGATTCGCTCTTCGACAGTCCACGGCTGGCATATGCAATGACTCGCATGACTCCCTCCTGCTCCTGGTAGAGCACTGCCCCGAGCCCAGTTGTACTTGCATCTGTATGTAACACATACGGCAGCTTGGGGTTGGCGAATCCTAACACAGGGGCAGTAGTGAGTTTGTCAATGATTGTCTCGAATGCGGTCTGGCAGGTATTCGTCCATCTCTCTCCAAACGGCTCTCTCGGCTTGAAGTACTCACCACTGGTCTCTTTCTGCTTGTCAGTCTTTCTGAGTGGTGGGTACCCAGCAGTGAGGTCGTTTAGTGGCTTTATGATCTTGGAGTAGTTTTGGATAAACCGCCGGTAATATCCAGCAAATCCTAAAAATGAGCGTAGCTCTTTCAGGTTCATTGGAGTTGGCCAGGTCTTTAAGGTCTCTCGATCTTCTCAGGGTCGTTTTCGACACCCATTCTCTGACACTATATGTCCTAAGTACCGAACTGAAGTTTGGAAGAATTTAACATTTCTCCAAGGAGAGTTTCAAGCCGTACTCCTTCAGCCGGTTGAGGACATGAAGAAGGCGCTTCTCATGCTCTTCAATAGTGTCCAGAGTACACTATCAGGTCATCAAATGAACACGAGGACTTCTTTGAGGTTGATGTCTCCATGCACCGCTCCATCAGCCTTTGGAAAGTGCTGGGAGCGTTAGTAACGCCCTGGGGCATCCTATTAAAAACTCCCAGAACCCCAACGGGACGAAGGCTGTTTTGGGTTTGTCGGTTTCTTCTACCTCGATCTGATAATAACCGGACTTCAGGTCCAGTACGGAGAACCATTTAGAGCCTGTGAGTGCAGAAAAGGCTTCCTCCAGGTTAGGCAGCGCGTAAGCGTCCTTGATGGTTTTGGAGGTTTAGCTTACGGTTAATCGATGCAGAGCCTCACATCTCCGTTTTTCTTCCTGACGACCACGATGGGCGAGGAGAAGGGCGATCCTCTGGATGCACGTATTACTCCTGCTTCACTGAGCTCTTGAAGGTGTCTCCGGACAGCGTCCAGATCTTGTGGACGGATCGGTCGAGGTCGGTGCTTGAAAGGGAGTACCATCATTCAATTTGATTTGATGTTTCACTTTATCTGTTCGTCCAAAGTCTGAATTCATGTAGAGCGAACACTTCGGGCATAGCACACAGCTTCTTCTTTATTCTCTCTCTCCATTCAGTTGGCAGTGGAGAGCCATCGAAGTTCAAGTTCAGCTTTACACTGTTCAGAGGCTTTGGGAGACCTGGAGTGTGTGGGTTAAGCAGGGCTTTGCTTGCTTGAAACTACTTCCTGCAGGGCATGAATTTCAGCTATGACACTCTTTGCTGGAATGATGATGTCATGCTTACTCTCATTGCGCAGCACAACTGGCAGTTTTCTAGGTGTATCGTTGGGTAAGGTGAGTAGACAGCTTATGGCTAGCAGGCCTCCAGGCAGGGATGATGAAGGGGGTTCGATCACGATCCACCGCTCTAGAGCTTGGCTGTTGACATGAGCTAGTCCTTCTACGACGCAGCTTTGTCCAGCAGGGATGACCTTCGGCTCCTTTCCTGGTAGCTGTACTAGTCCTAAGCTACTGTCTGCTCTTTGTTTGTTTCTCTGCTGCATTACTTTCAGGACAACTCTGTACCCATACGGAAGGGCTTGAAGATCAGTGTTCGCACTGCAGCAGTTCTCATACACTAAGTCCAAGGTGTTAGTACCTATCAGGAGTTGGGACTGTGTATTTGATCTTGTGTTCGGGACAACTAATGCAAGTGTGGACACTGCGATTTCAGATCCAAAGCAGGACTTTGGGAAGATAATGCTAATTTCAATGAAGCCTGAATAGGGTACAGTTTGACCGTTCGCAGCCTCAACTTCCAACAGATCATTCAGGGGGTGAATCTTCAAGTGAGGGAGGTTGTTCTCATAGAATGCTTGCGACACTGTAGTCACTTGAGATCCTGTGTCAAGTAGGCAGTTACAAGACTGTCCATCAATGAGTACATGAGCAGTGTACTTGGCTCCAATCAATCCTTTTGGAATTCTTGTATCACTGGATCTTGTGTGTCTGTATCCAATGTCAGAGGTGGGACTGTCATGACAGTCAGCTCTCATTTGTCCCACAATGAGGGCTGAATTCAGTTTAAATGCTGGGACGAGGCAGGATCATTCTTGCTGTCCCAGAGAGACTGTTTTTCTTTCAGCTGTTCTTTCTTGGCGGCTACTAATGGTGGGTCTGGTTCATTTGGACACACAGTGGCAATATGTCCATCTTCACCACACTGAAAGCAATACCATGGCCTTGGTCTGTTAGGCCTTTGGTTAACAGCTGAGGGACTACTTGGCTGCTTGTTCTTGGGTTGGCGCTTTGCACCTGGCTTTGGTTGCATTGGCCTGGGTCTTTCGTGGTACTTGGGCTTTTCTGCCAGTGAGCTGACTCTGGAGCTCAGCTACTTGTTTCTTTAGTTCTGAGACAACAGCGTCAGGGGAAGGTTCACTGGACTCAGCCTTCTGTGTCTTTAATCGGGTGAGTTGACTCTGCAGCTCAGTGACTAGCTTTCTCATTTCTGCAACATCGTTCTCTGCTGTTGGGGGTCTTTCAGCAGAGCTTGCATCTAACAGATGTGTGTTGGCTTTCTGCTTCACTACACCAAGATGCTTCTGTTTGCGAGATTCTTTGGCACTTTGTTTATCCTCTTCTACACGAAGCTGCAGCAGCAACTCTGAGAAGGAATGGGGGGGGTTTGTCTTTCTTACGTTCAAGCTGTGGGTCAGCAATCAACACATTGTCCCAGCACCCACGGCAGAACTGACGTAGTAGGTGCTTATCAACTTCACCAGCAGACACGCCTCCTCTTTTCTGTGCTTTGGCAAGGAGAGTGTCTGAAGTCTGTGTAGATACTGGGAGGGTTTTCTCTCCAGAGTCTTGGAAAGTGCTGAGGAATGCTGCAAAAAGCTCGTCTCCATCCTCAACTATCCCGTTAGGCTGATTCTAAGATGGTGAGGTAGGCAGCTGGCAAAGCATTTGGGCCTACGGGCTTCACCACATTAGCTAGCTGGGTGGCACTAGGCTGTCTAATATCTTCCTGGAGCGCTTGTAAGTCAGACAGAGCTGGATCCTTGAGAATGAGTTCGACGCTGTTACGCCATGTGTCAAAGTCTGTTTCATGATTTGGGCAAGGGGATTTGCCTGAGAATTGTCTCAGTCTGAATGACGCGTTCATCAATGACACTGGAGCTTCGTTCCTCACCACATGCTCGACGACCATTCGTTGCACTTCTGGTGGGTTAGCGTAGCTCATGGCAGCTGGGGGAACTTTACTCTCTTTAACATTACTGAATATTATTGACTTTGTTGGGCTCTGAGGGGATTCAGCTTGCTCTTCTGTCTTATCAGGAGAAACACGTTCAGCTACTTGCGGCTGGGGCACTGCTGGTTGTGGTTCTTTGCTCTGAGCCTCCATGTTGGATGACTCGGTGTCATGTTCATTCACAGGCTCTGGGCTCACAGCTGCTCCGGTTTCATTGAATTTCAATAGCTGTTCAAGCAGGATGTCTTCATAGGATTTTCCACTTAGTCTTGCTACTTTCTGCAGTTCACTCAGGAAACTCTGGGTGGCGCTCTCAGTCACAGTGGGGATGTATTCACTTGACAGGGCTTTGATGTAGAAGGTGACTTCGCTTGGGCTCTTATAGCTATGGGGGAGTATTGGTTCTAGGGCGTCGACTGCAGCTCCACTATCATACTCTACAATGGCATGTTTGTGGTAGGGGGAGTCAGGATCATTTATCTTAATAACTCTTGCTATATGCCCATATTCTTCCAAGAAGACAGTGACTTCATCATCTCGCTCTGTTCCTGTTAATCCGCTAATAATGACTGAGTTTGGCACTTTAATGCTCTCTCTATCCACTATCTCCATTTTGGCCGGACTTGGTCTAGTTAAGGTCTGGGTGCAAAATGATGTTTATTTTAATCAATAATTCTCGCTATTTTAACGCAAAACCACTCCTGGCTGGCTCGCCACAGTTTATGTAGCACACACTACAAGTATGAAATAGGAATAGTTAGGGATGGGGGTGGACCAGTACTAGGTTCGTAGGAGGAGCAGTAATTGGTTAAAATAATAATTGACCAAGAAACAGGGAAAACACCACAGACCAGAATATAAGTTTAGATTGCCGGCTTTATCAAATATAGAAATAGTATTATTTAGAAATGGTACCTTTAGACATTACACATACAAACATTAACATAGAAAAAACATTTGCATAAATGCAAAGTGAATTCAAAAAGAATCTGAGTTATACTCAGTTACCCTTTAAAATAAGAAAATCATTCTGAATTCTTAAACTATTTTAGTTCACTTCACTTAAACTATTTTAGTTCACTTATTTAGTTTCAGTAGTTTAATTATCTTAGTTGAGCTCTTATTAGTATTCTAGTTTAGTTGTTATCCAGTTAGTTTAGTTATTTGGTATAACTAGTAATTTTAATTATCCATCTTAATTGTTAATCAACTTAGGCCTATTTTCGTTATAACTACATCAAAAGCATTTGGTATTACCCTTTAACCAGTAGGTTACTTACTACAACCAAAAAGCATAGGGCATCTCACTAAGCCCACATCAAAAAGTTAACACCAGAAAATGCAATTTCAATATCCCTTACAGTTAAACACATTCACAATATGTACATAAGTAGGAAACATAAACGGTTAACTGTATCAATGTCCATTAAATCAGTCCTTTAGCGCTAAACAGTTCTTTAGCAAGCGAAAGGGAGACGTTCCCTTTCACACACAGCAGCGCGGAGCAGTCCACGCACTGCGCACGTGATCCAGAGGGGAGAACAACAGCGGCTTAAACTGCAACAGTCTTACCGCGGTTGTTGATGGTTTCTCCGCAGGGAAAGGAAAGGGGGAAAAGCTGAAGCAGTCAGCCTTTCAATCCGGTGTCCACTCTCCCGGAATGGGAGAAGAGATGTTTCTTTCGACGTACAAGCACAGTTCACGGTTCCTCCGGTCTCGGGTGGCTCGCCATCTAATGTTAAGTGATCACGCGCTGGATGCGTGATCTTCAAAGCAAACTTTTCTCTCGACGATTCTCATTCAAACTCAAAGATTATAACGGTAAACAAAACCACAGTCTATCGACATAGACAGAAGGTAAAACAAAACACTTTCAAACAGAAAATAAATCGTCAAATACACTTGGAAACTTATCTCTTTTCTTTCACATCACTGGAGCTCCACACGAACGTGGCTTCACCTGTTCTGCCTTCCTCGATTCTGACGAGAATCTTCCGGAACAGAACTACTATCAGCAACGTGATTGGCTGATAGATATGACCTTTCAACTTCAACCAATGATAAAATGAATTACCAAAACCATGAAATAATGTTTTAAATACTATTTATCTATTTTAGACGGTTTTAATATCACAAAAGTAAATTATTAAAATGATGAAATTCTTCTTGCTATTTATTCTATTTATTAACTATTTATTTACCAATGTCTATTTTAACCTGGGTTACACCCTCCCCTCTTAAATCTATGCAAGTCCCTTTGCATGAATTAAAAGGTTTACACTACTTTTGGCTCAGGTAGTGGGATTAACGTAGGTTCTAACAGGGAATTGGAAATAGCTGAACTCAAAGACTGGAATAAGTTTTGAACAATAGCTACTAAGGGATTCCCTAGCTCAGGATATGTCAGTTTCCTGGGAGGTTCACGTTGTCTTGTAGATCTTCGTGGCTCACTCTGGTTCTCATCATCTTCTTGATCATTTTGTACTTCATCAATCTCTTTTTCATTCTGATTTTCAGGTAAGTCTCCAGCATCAGCTGTAACTGTTTCAGGTTCTGTTTCTTCAACAGCTTGGTGTGCTGTCGGTTCAGGTAAGATTTCTCTTTCAGGTTGGTCAGCTGTCTCTTCAGATAAGGTCTCTCTTTCAGGTTGGTCGTGTACGATCACAGGTTCCACTTCAGGTGTGTGTTGTGTCTCCACTGAAGGTACATTTTCAGATGAGGATGGACCCGGTTCTTCTGGAGCATTGCAGGAAACTGCAGGATCTGGACAGGTAAGTGCAACAGGAGGACGGGTCGTTTCTCTGGGAGGCACAGGTACAACATATTCGTGAGTGGACCTTGTGGTTGTAATGACTGGATCTTGAAAGGAATAGACAAAGTCATCCTCTTCGTCAGAGTAGGGCTCTGGCTCTGGTTCGGTAGTGTCTGGGTTTGGGCGTTGACGGGTGCTTGGCCTTCGAGGTTTAGGCACAGGAGTGGGCTCTTTCGTTAGAAACAGGCAGGAACCCACAGGGTAGCAGGAGGTCCCTGTGCAGCGTTCTGAGAGGACCGTCTTTGTTCTCCGGCTTGACGGAGTAGACTGGGAGATCACCCTTTCGGCTCACAACAACATGCACAGTTTCTTCCCACTTGTCCGCTAGCTTGTGCTTTCCTCTTAGGCGTACATTTCTGACAAGCACTCTGTCACCTACATCCAAGGTAGATTCAGTAACACGTTTGTCGAACCTGACTTTGTTCCTTTCGGCTGCTTTGGCAGCGTTTGTCCTTGCAAGTTGGTAACTCTCCTGAAGGTGGTTTTTCAGGTTTCGTACATACTGGGAGTGAGACTTCTGTTCCCTCTGGTTCAACGGAACATTGAAGGCAAGATCAATGGGTAACCGAGGCTGCCGCCCAAACATAAGTTCGTAAGGCGTGAACCCGGTCGTGTCATGTTTAGTGCAATTATAAGCGTGCACTAGAGGCTTTACAAAGTCTCGCCAGTGGGTTTTGTCTTCAGCTTTGAGTGTACCAAGCATGCTTAAGAGTGTACGATTAAATCTTTCGACAGGGTTACCCCTGGGATGATAGGGTGTTGTTCTTACTTTGTGTATGCCAGCAAGGTCACAGAGTTCTTGAATTGTCTTTGACTCGAAGTCTGGGCCCTGGTCGCTGTGCAGCTTTTCAGGAAACCCATAGTGGACTATGAAGCTTTCCCAAAGGCACTTAGCAACTGTACGAGCTTTCTGATTCGGAGTCGGGATCGCCACTGCGTATTTCGTAAAGTAATCTGTTATGACAAGTACATCTTTGGTGTTACTCCGATCTGGCTCGATGGAAAGGAAATCCATACAGACTAGTTCCAGAGGTCGGGTAACAAGGATGTTGACCAAAGGTGCTGCTTTCTCCGGTGGGGCTTTACGACGTACACAGCGGTCACAATTCTTGGTTCTCTTCTCTACATCTTTAATCATTCTTGGCCAGAAGAATCTGGATCTGGTGAGGTCAATGGTTCGGTCAAAACCTAAATGACCCATGTCATCGTGAAGGCTTGTCAGGACCATGTCTCTGTACTTTTCAGGTAAGACTATTTGGTAGTGGGTTTCATCGCCAATCTGCCTTCTCCTGTAGAGGATGTCATCTCTCAGCTCCAACTTGTTCATCTCTCGCAGGTAGATAGGAAGGTCGGGCAGCTCCTCCTTGACAGCTGGAGAAGGCGTCTCCCCAGTGTCCATCAGATGGAGGATTTCATAGATGGCAGGATCTGCTCTCTGTTGCTCCCGCAAATCCTCCTCTGATACGCTGGGAATGACAGGAAAACCATCGCAGCTCTCCAAGCTTTCAGGAATGGCTGTAGCCGTCATGGCAAGAGATGTGACAAGAGGGATGATGGAACTTCTCTCGTTGGTTCTCACAGGAGGGCAGACTAGATGCTTCTCACAAATTGCAGTAACAGTCTTGGCAGAGACACTCGTGCAATCATCAGACTCAGGTAAATGTTGGTGAATGAATTGACTAATTCGTTCTTCTTCTTTCTGGGAGACTAGATCATTGACCGGTCCAGCATGTCGACGTCGTGAGAGGCCATCGCCATCAAGGTTCCGTTTCCCTGCTCGGTACTGAAGCTGGAAATTGAAGTTGGAAAGGGCAGACAGCCAGCGATAACTCGTTGCGTCCAACTTAGCTGTGGTGAGCAGGTAAGTTAGGGGGTTGCTGTCTGTAACGACTGTGAAAGAGACGCCGTACAGGTAATCTGCAAACTTCTCTGATACAGCCCACTTCAACGCGAGGAATTCCAGTTTATGAGCTGGGTAACGGGATTCGCTCTTCGACAGTCCACGGCTGGCATATGCAATGACTCGCATGACTCCCTCCTGCTCCTGGTAGAGCACTGCCCCGAGCCCAGTTGTACTTGCATCTGTATGTAACACATACGGCAGCTTGGGGTTGGCGAATCCTAACACAGGGGCAGTAGTGAGTTTGTCAATGATTGTCTCGAATGCGGTCTGGCAGGTATTCGTCCATCTCTCTCCAAACGGCTCTCTCGGCTTGAAGTACTCACCACTGGTCTCTTTCTGCTTGTCAGTCTTTCTGAGTGGTGGGTACCCAGCAGTGAGGTCGTTTAGTGGCTTTATGATCTTTGAGTAGTTCTGGATAAACCGCCGGTAATATCCAGCAAATCCTAAAAATGAGCGTAGCTCTTTCAGGTTCATTGGAGTTGGCCAGGTCTTTAAGGCCTCGATCTTCTCAGGGTCGGTTTCGACACCATTCTCTGACACTATATGTCCCAAGTACCGAACTGAAGTTTGGAAGAATTTACATTTCTCCAAGGAGAGTTTCAAGCCGTACTCCTTCAAACGGTTGAGGACATGAAGAAGGCGCTTCTCATGCTCTTCAATAGTGTCAGAGAACACTATCAGGTCATCCAAGAACACGAGGACTTCTTTGAGGTTGATGTCTCCCATGCACCGCTCCATCAGCCTTTGGAAAGTGCTGGGAGCGTTAGTAACGCCCTGGGGCATCCTATTAAACTCCCAGAACCCCAACGGACAGACGAAGGCTGTTTTGGGTTTGTCGGTTTCTTCTACCTCGATCTGATAATAACCGGACTTCAGGTCCAGTACGGAGAACCATTTAGAGCCTGTGAGTGCAGAAAAGGCTTCCTCCAGGTTAGGCAGCGCGTAAGCGTCCTTGATGGTTTGGAGGTTTAGCTTACGGTAATCGATGCAGAGCCTCACATCTCCGTTCTTCTTCCTGACGACCACGATGGGCGAGGAGAAAGGCGACTCTGATGCACGGATTACTCCTGCTTCACTGAGCTCTTGAAGGTGTCTCCGGACAGCGTCCAGATCTTGTGGACGTATCGGTCGAGGTCGGTGCTTGAAGGGAGTACCATCATTCAATTTGATTTGATGTTTCACTTTATCTGTTCGACCAAAGTCTGAATCATGTAGAGCGAACACTTCGGGCATTGCACACAGCTTCTTCTTTATTCTCTCTCTCAATTCAGTTGGCAGTGGAGAGCCATCGAAGTTCAAGTTCAGCTTTACACTGTTCAGAGGCTTTGGGAGACTGGAGTGTGCTGGCTTAGCAGGGCTTTGCTTGCTTGAAACTACTTCCTGCAGGGCATGAATTTCAGCTATGACACTCTTTGCTGGAATGATGATGTCATGCTTACTCTCATTGCGCAGCACAACTGGCAGTTTTCTAGGTGTATCGTTGGGTAAGGTGAGTAGACAGCTTATGGCTAGCAGGCCTCCAGGTAAGGATGATGAAGGGGGTTCGATCACGACCCAGCGGTCTAGAGCTTGGCTGTTGACATGAGCTAGTCCTTCTACAACGCAGCTTTGTCCAGCTGGGATGACCTTCGGCTCCTTTCCTGGTAGCTGTACTAGTCCCAAGCTACTGTCCGCTCTTTGCTTGTTTCTCTGCTGCATTACTTTCAGGACAACTCTGTACCCATATGGAAGGGCTTGAAGATCTGTGTTCACACTGCAGCAGTTCTCATACACTAAGTCCAAGGTGTTGGTACCTATCAGGAGTTGGGACTGTGTATTTGATCTTGTGTTCGGGACAACTAATGCAAGTGTGGACACTGAGATTTCAGATCCAAAGCAGGACTTCGGGAAGGTAATGCTAATTTCAATGAAGCCTGAATAGGGTACAGTCTGACCGTTCGCAGCCTCAACTTCCAACAGATCATTCAGGGGGTGGATCTTCAAGTGAGGGAGGTTGCTCTCGTAGAATGATTGCGACACTGTAGTCACTTGAGATCCTGTGTCAAGTAGGCAGTTACAAGACTGTCCATCAATGAGTACATGAGCAGTGTACTTGGCTCCGATCAATCCTTTTGGAATTCTTGTATCACTGGATCTTGTGTGTCTGTATCCAATGTCAGAGGTGGGACTGTCATGACAGTCAGCTCTCATTTGTCCCACAATGAGGGCTGAATTCAGTTTAAATGCTGGGACGAGGCAGGATCATTCTTGCTGTCCCAGAGAGACTGTTTTTCTTTCAGCTGTTCTTTCTTGGCGGCTACTAATGGTGGGTCTGGTTCATTTGGACACAGAGTGGCAATATGTCCATCTTCACCACACTGAAAGCAATACCATGGCCTTGGTCTGTTAGGCCTTTGGTTAACAGCTGAGGGACTACTTGGCTGCTTGTTCTTGGGTTGGCGCTTTGCACCTGGCTTTGGTGCATTGGCCTGGGTCTTTCGTGGTACTTGGGCTTTTCTGCCAGTGAGCTGACTCTGGAGCTCAGCTACTTGTTTCTTTAGTTCTGAGACAACAGCGTCAGGGGAAGGTTCACTGGACTCAGCTTTCTGTGTCTTTAATCGGGTGAGTTGACTCTGCAGCTCAGTGACTAGCTTTCTCATTTCTGCAACATCGTTCTCTGCTGTTGGGGGTCTTTCAGCAGAGCTTGCATCTAACAGATGTGTGTTGGCTTTCTGCTTCACTACACCAAGATGCTTCTGTTTACGAGATTCTTTGGCACTTTGTTTATCCTCTTCTACACGAAGCTGCAGCAGCAACTCTGAGAATGGAGGGGGTTTGTCTTTCTTACGTTCAAGCTGGAGGTCAGCAATCAGCACATTGTCCCAGCACCCACGGCAGAACTGACGTAGTAGGTGCTTATCAACTTCACCAGCAGACACGCCTCCTCTTTTCTGTGCTTTGGCAAGGAGTGTCTGAAGTCTGTGTAGATACTGGGAGGGTTTCTCTCCAGAGTCTTGGAAAGTGCTGAGGAATGCTGCAAAAAGCTCGTCTCCATCCTCAACTATCCCGTAGGCTGATTCTAAGATGGTGAGGTAGGCAGCTGGCAAAGCATTTGGGCCTAAGGGCTTCACCACATTAGCTGCCGGTGGCACTAGGCTGTCTAATATCTTCCTGGAGCGCTGTAAGTCAGACAGAGCTGGATCCTTGAGAATGAGTTCGACGCTGTTACGCCATGTGTCAAAGTCTGTTTCATGATTTGGGCAAGGGGATTTGCCTGAGAATTGTCTCAGTCTGAATGACGCATTCATCAATGACACTGGAGCTTCGCTTCTCACCACATGCTCGACGATCATTCGTTACACCTCTGGTGGATTAGCGTAGCTCATGGCAGCAGGGGGAACTTCATTCTTTTTGGCATTGCTGAATATTATTGACTTTGTTGGGCTCGGGGGAACTTCAGAATGCTCAACTGTCTTATGAGGAGAAACACGTTCAGCTGCTTGCGGCTGGGGCACTGCTGGTTGTGGTTCTTCGCTCTGAGCCTCCATGCTGGATGACTCAGTGTCATGTTCATTCACAGGCTCTGGGCTCACAGCTGCTCCGGTTTCACTGAATTTCATTAGCTGTTCATTCAGGATGTCTTCATAGGATTTTCCACTTAGTCTTGCTACTTTCTGCAGTTCACTCAGGAAACTCTGGGTGGCGCTCTCAGTCACAGTGGGGATGTATTCACTTGACAGGGCTTTGATGTAGAAGGTGACTTCGCTTGGGCTCTTATAGCTATGGGGGAGTATTGGTTCTAGGGCGTCGACTGCAGCTCCACTATCATACTCTACAATGGCATGTTTGTGGTAGGGGGAGTCAGGATCATTTATCTTAATAACTCTTGCTATATGCCCATATTCTTCCAAGAAGTCAGTGACTTCATCATCTCGCTCTGTTCCTGTTAATCCGCTAATAATGACTGAGTTTGGCACTTTAATGTTCTCTCTATCCACTATCTCCATTTTGGCCGGACTTGGTCTAGTTAAGGTCTGGGTGCAAAATTATGTTTATTTTAATCAATAATTCTCGCTATTTTAACGCAAAACCACTCCTGGCTGGCTCGCCACAGTTTATGTAGCACACACTACAAGTATGAAATAGGAATAGTTAGGGATGGGGGTGGACCAGTACTAGGTTCGTAGGAGGAGCAGTAATTGGTTAAAATAATAATTGACCAAGAAACAGGGAAAACACCACAGACCAGAATATAAGTTTAGATTGCCGGCTTTATCAAATATAGAAATAGTATTATTCAAGAAGTGGTACCTTTAAGACATTACACATACAAGACATTAAACATAGAAAAAACATTTGCATAAATGCAATATGAATTCAAGAAGAATCTGAGTTATGCTCAGTTACCCTTTAAAGTTAGAAAACCATTTTGTATTCTTAATCTCTTTTAGTTCACCTCAACTTACTTAGTTTCAGTAGTTTAGTTATCTCGGTTGAGCTCTTATTAGTATTCTAGTTTAGTTGTTATCTGGTTAGTTTAGTTATTTAGTATAACTAGTTATTTTAATTATCCATCTCAATTGTTAATCAACTTAGGCCTATTTTTGTTATAACTAAATCAAATGCATTTAGTGTTACCTTTAACCAGTAGGTTATTACAACCAAAAAGCATAGGGCATCTCACTAAACCCAGTAGGAAAAGTTAACACCAGTAAATGCTGTTTCAATATCCCTCACAGTTAAACACATTCAAATTATGTACATAAGTAGGAAACATAAACGGTTAACTGTATCAATGTCCATTAAATCAGTCCTTTAGCGCTAAACAGTTCTTTAGCAAGCGAAAGGGAGACGTTCCCTTTCACACACAGCAGCGCGGAGCAGTCCACGCACTGCGCACGTGATCCAGAGGGGAGAACAACAGCGGCTTAAACTGCAACAGTCTTACCGCGGTTGTTGATGGTTTCTCCGCAGGGAAAGGAAAAGGGGAAAAGCTGAAGCAGTCAGCCTTTCAATCCGGTGTCCGCTCTCCCGGAATGGGAGAAGAGATGTTTCTTTCGACGTACAAGCACAGTTCACGGTTCCTCCGGTCTCGGGTGGCTCGCCATCTAATGTTAAGTGATCACGCGCTGGATGCGTGATCTTCAAAGCAAACTTTTCTCTCGACGATTCTCATTCAAAACTCAAAGATTATAACGGTAAACAAAACCACAGTCTATCGACATAGACAGAAGGTAAAACAAAACACTTTCAGAAGCAAAATAAATCGTCAAATACACTTGCAAACTTATCTCTTTTCTTTCATGTCACTGGAGCTCCACACGAACGTGGCTTCACCTGTTCTCTCCTCCTCGATTCTGGCGAGAATCTTCCGGAACAGAACTACTATCAGCAACGTGATTGGCTGCTAGATATGACCTTTCAACTTCAACCAATGATAAAATGAATTACCAAAACCATGAAATAATGTTTTAAATACTATTTATCTATTTTAGACGATTTTAATATCACAAAAATAAATTATTAAAATGATGAAATTCTTCTTGCTATTTATTCTATTTATTGACTATTTATTTACCAATGTCTATTTTAACCTGGGTTACAACTTCTTTTGCAAAGATTAGAAAATATTGCTGCCTAATTTGTTCATATTTTGGACAGTGGAGCAGAAAGTGCATCTCGGTCTCAACCTCATCAGTCGTACAGTGACCACATATCCGCTGATCTCTTGGTAGCCATGTTTTTTTGTAGCGTCCTTTCTCTACAGCTAGACTGTGGTCACATAACCTGTACTTGGTTAGGATCTGTCTCTGCTTTGTATCTCTGACTGTGTAGAGATACTCTGCCAATTCATAATTTATTTTTAGTCCAAGATAACATTCTAGTTTGGATTGTGATTTGGTCTGATTCTCCCAGTGTTCCAGGTAAGTATATTTGCATTGGGTCATAATTTGTTTTACTTTGATTTGATTTTGTACAGCAGGGATGGTCTGAGGTTGATGGGTTAGTGAGTTAGGAGGTTTAGTTAACTTCAGAACCAACTGACTGAGGGGATTGGTATTAGGGCTAACCTCTTGGGTTTTAAATGCTTGTGACTTTATAGTGTTTTCTTCACTGAATTTAAGGTGTGTCCAAAACTTTAGGGATCTTTTTTGTATATTTATCGCCAATGGGAATCTGCCTAATTCTGCCCTGCATGCATTTGTGG
>NW_026946345.1:12500-15795 GCF_034702125.1 Engraulis encrasicolus | reverse complement strand
TTTCCACCCACAAGGCATGGCCCACAATTGACAAATTTAATCTCCATTCCTGAACCTGAGAACCTGATGAAGGAATACTGCTGCTATTGCTACTGTATTGTCTGTATTATTTTATGTGTGTCCTTATCTCCAAGGCCTCATTTGAGAGTGCGGAGGAGTGGAGAGGAGAGGAGAGGAGAGCCCAATGTCATAAGCTAGCTAGCTGGCAGCTCGATAATGAGAGGAATGGCGAGAGGAGGGAGGTTAACGAGAGCCTTGCTCATTAAGCTGTCCACGCCACGGCAGCTTTATAGCACCGCACCATGCAGCAGAGGACAGAGCTGCTATCTCCAATGCCGTTACGGAATGCAACACACAGCTTTGCTTCACTCGTCTCCGTTTTCAAAACACTGAACCCTTATTCTGACATTCTCCTCTCTCCATTATGAGTAGGAATTGCCAAAACACAAAAAGGAGCAATAACAAAGCAACTGTAGGTAAAATTCCTGCCACTTCTCTACGCAGAGAAACTCATGACAAAGTTATGAGAATCATGTGACTCAAACTGATGATGATTGAGACGAAGGTCATCAATAATCATTAGTAAAAGAGTTACTTCCCCTCTGACCACCAAATGGCTGGCCCAGGGTCCCTGCCATGTTGTTCTCAGTCCTCCTCCTTTAGGAGGCGCTGTGACTAAAGCCCCATTCACCATCACCTGGTTATCAGTGACCTTTGATAACCCATTGTCTTGCCCCAAGACCCTCACTCTAGTTTTGGCTGCTGGTCGGGCGAGACGCATAGAGTAACTTGCGCAACTTTGGACAAGTATTGTTTGATATCTGGCCGAATAACAAACATAGACTGCTGAGTTCATCTTACACACACTTTGCAAAGAATTCCTCACTTCAAGTCTAAGGTCTTGCCTGGTCATATCTTAAGACTTTTATCCGGACACTGTGGGCTAAGGCGAGCTCACTGCGAGAAAATATCCACGCACGCCTCCGTGGAACAAACTTCTCGCATTTGGGATTCAACCGAAGAATCTCGAAGCCGCAACAACAAAGACTTTTGCAGCCCCAAACTCTCGAGGACGAGAGAAACGTGGACTGCAATCCCCATTTCCAGACGGACATCGTTGAGTTGAAAGATGGGCCACAAGAGGGAGTCGTAACTCTGATTACACTCCACGTTGCTCTGCTTCTCAAGCAGAGTGTTCAGCGTTTCTGGGATCGGACGGTGGACACCTAACGAGGTTTTGCGTTGTCGCAAGAACGGTGGTGAAGCATCCGGGTCGCTCGTGATCCGGGTGGCATGGCAGTCTTGGAAGTGACGGTTGTTCAAGTCCGGGAATAAGACTGCTGTTGAGTGGGAGAACAGCTCGGACGGCTGTTGTCCTGTGTCGTCCACACTCAGGCTGTCAGCTTCTGCAAGCTGAAGAGGAACTTCCTGTTCGAAGCCTGGATGTGGTTCACCTAACGCTGAGTCGAACACATGGGTTGCAGGAACCGGGTTGCTCGTTTGCAGGGCAAAAGCGCGCACCAGCTCGTGCTCTGGTGTGTCGGATTCCGCCATGACACTGCGTTCGTCCTGAAGCGTGTCTTGGGGTTCCGAGTGAACCATGTGAGAAGGGAAAGTGGCCAAGAAATGTTCCGGACAGTCGAACTGGGTGTCCGACGGTGGGAGTTCACCGATGGCTGGAAGGGTGAGCTCAAAGTCCTGGAACGTTGGGTTCAGCTGGACGTCTGGGGGCTGACGGCATGAGATCGTGGGGTCATGTCGCGTCAGGTCTGGTGCCAGAAGGTAAGCTGAATTGTGGTGCTCTTTGAGTAGCATGTTCGCGAACACTGCTAACTCTGGCTCCAAGAATGGCCTGACAGGTTGAAAGAATGCTTGGGAGCAAAGACTTAGTTGGTCTTCGGGGAGAGCCAACTGAAGAGGGAAGCTAGCTGTGCTAGCTAGAAGGGCTATGTCAAAGTTGCTAGCAACATGACAAGTCTGGGGAAGCGTTCGTCTGGAGCGAGTTGCTTTGAAGTCAACCTGGAATGGGTGTTGGACTGGTTCGGTACGGGTACCGGTGTCCTGGATGTTCAGGGTCAGCTGGGCTCTCAGTCTGACCAAAGTGTCTGCTCCGATGACCGAGAGGTCAGGGAGTCCGGGAATGACACTTAAAGAATGGAGAAACTCTCTCCTGCGGATGGTTGGCGACGCGGCGTCAGTGCCTAGGGCTCGGACGGTCGTCGGCGGTTGCTGAGCTGACAGAAGACGGAGATTCTTCTGTATGAAGGCAGGAGGAGGAAAGCCATGACACATGGTGTCGAAGGAAGTCTGGCTAATGGCTAATTTCTTAGCCAAGAATGCTAGCAGGGTGCTAAGAGTGGAAGCGCTATTGCTAGCGACTTCCTTGGCTAGCGGAAAGTGGTACCTGGTGGGTATCACTGCACCCAAAGGGAACGATGGAAGCTCGGTGAGCGAATTGTGGTTGAGGAAGACGCCTGTTGGAGATAGCTGAGTCGTAGAATGGAGCTGTCCTCTGGTTCTCGACGGTGAAGCTGGATCTGGGATGCTGCAGCTCGCCTGGGAGCAGGATGCAGTAAGATCGAGGCCCTCTAGGGACCGCCATACCTCAGTATGGGCAAGGGCGTCTGTGTTGGGCTCAACACAAAGAATTCGTTCCTGTTGGTGGAAAGTTGTGGTCAGTGTGGGCGCGGCCCACTGTGGATCATGGCGCTGATCTTGGGAAAGCGCTGGCCTATGGCCTAAGACTTCTTGGGGCTCTGGTGTCAGCAAATCTCTCTCATCTCCTGGTGAGTTTAAGACTGGGTGACACGGAGTCACAGGAGTGCTAGGGGATAGGGCCTTGGAAGCACTTATGGTGTCTCCCCCCTCGCCCCATGCTATGGGTGCGAGGTCAAAGAGAGGGTCGAAAGGCAGAGGTTGGCGAGCACTTAGGGTGTCCCTTCCTTCAAACCTTACTAGGGGGTCGATGTCCCAGAGGATAGAGCATGGCTTTATCTTGGCTGCATAGACCTCAGGCTGATTCTTCCTAGGGTAATCTCTTGCAGTGGGTAAGCTGGACTCGGACTGAAGATGAGTTAGCACTAGGGGAGTGTCTGGATGCGTCGCTTGAACCATCTCTGGCTCCTCGCAAGGCTCCTGGGGGGTAGGCTCTCTGGCGCCCCCCTGATCAGCTTTTGCAGCTGCTACCAGCTTGCTAACAGAGGCTGGGTCTACCCTAACTGTTTTCTCTTCTAACAATTCAGGGGAAACTAGAGGCATTGGCAAGGCCCACGTGGGCTCGTTGCAAGGCTCCAGA
>NW_026946345.1:0-2500 GCF_034702125.1 Engraulis encrasicolus | reverse complement strand
TTTTTGTGGTGGGTGTACTGTATATATTTGTGCTATTCTAAATAATGGATCAATAGGCCTACATTCTAAGTGGGTATACTGAAATCCCTGAAATTTTGATGTGGGTATACTGCGTATACCTGCGCTCTACGTAGACTACACCACACTTGTTCCTCTCCTCTCTTCTCCTCTCTCTCCTCCTCTCCTCTCCTCTCCTCCTCCTCTCCTCTCCTCTCCTGTCCTCTCCTCAGCTCTCCCTCGTCTCTTCTCTTCTCTCCTCTCTTCCTCCTCTCCTCCTCTCCTCTCCCCTCCTCTTCTCTCCAGCACTCCGCTCCTCTCCTCTCCTGGCGCTCCTCCTCCTCTCCATTTCCTCTCTTCAGTCCTTAGCTTTCAGTCATAAATGATACATATTTCTCCTCATCTTCTCTCGTCTCTCCTCTCTCGACCTCTATCTCTCTCTCATCTCTCTTCTCAATCTCTCTCTCTCCCTCTCACCCCACTCACCGCCCGCTCCACCTGCTCTCTCTCACCTCTCCTCTCTTCTCTCTCTCACTCTCTATCTGTTGTCCTGCGTTTCTCTCTCCTCTCTCTCCCTCTCCTTAACACACACACATGCAAAACAATTTTTTTCTAGCAGCACTTTAGCTCAGTGTGTGTGTGTGTTATGTGTGTGTGTGTGTGTGTGTGTGTGTGTGTGTGTGTGTGTGTGTGGGTGTGTGTTGTTGGGGGGGGGGGCCCCGTGGGGTGGTTGGGGGGGGTGTGGTTGTGTGGGTGTGTGCGTTTTGGGTTTTGCGTTTCGTTGGCGGTCTTGGTTGTTTTGTGGTGTGGTTTTGTGGTTTTTGGGGTTGGGGTTAGTGGGGTGAGGATGTGCCCGTGGTGTTCTTTTAATGATTGTTTTGGGTGGGGTTTGGGGTGGGGGTCTTTTTTTGCCCCGGTTCCCTTTTTTTTTTTTTTTTTCCTTCCCTTTTTTTTTTTTTTTTCTTTTTTTTTTTTTTCCCCAAACCCCCCCCCCCCCCCCCCTCCCCCGTGGGGGGGTGGGGGGGTTGGGGGGGAAATGACAGGGGGGTGTAAAAAGGTTTGTTTTACCCCTGGTGTTTGTTTGTGGGGTTTTTCCCTCCCAAAAAATTAAGCCCCCCCCCCCCCCCCCCCCCCCCCCCCGAAAAAAAAAAAACCCCCCCCAAAAAAAATTGGGTGTTTTTTGGTTGTGGGTTTTTTCGGGGCCCCGGGGTTTTCCCTTGTTTGAAAATTAACATTTTAACACACCTTCCTAAGCTTTACTGAACTTCCACCAAGCACATGCAACACCAACACCACATGGGCACACAATGCAGACACACACACACGCCCTCATAGCACTCACACACACACACCACACACAACACACCCCACACACACACACACACACACACACACACACCCCCACACACCACACACACACACACACACCCCACCCACACACCCCAACACACAAATTACTGGGCCCTGAGTCGTGTTTTAAATCCAGGGGGGCATTGACTTTTGGACCTCAATGCAGCCATATACGCAAAATAAAAACCACACCCCCCACGCACGCCACCGACCACACACCACACACCACACACACCCACACACACACCAACCACCCCACACACCACACACACACACACACACACACTCCACACACACACACACACACACACACACACACACCCCACACACACGAACAAGTTTTTTTCATAAAAAACCATGTCATTTCCCCCTGTGGAATAAACCCAAAATTTGGGTCAAATTGTTTTGAAGATTGTGGATGGAAGTCAGATCAAATGATTCGCGAATATTCCATCAAAATCACGAGTATAACAAAATACACAACACAGTTTTAAAAACAAAATAAAAGGGTTGGAGGAGAGAGCTTTCTTTGTAAAAATTGGATTTTTGCTGCAAAACAAAATCCAAAAAAAGACAAGGGTTTGTACAAAAGCAGGCTTTTCGGGAATCAGTCCTGTCCATTGAGAAAAAAATGCCCCTCTAATATTGCTTGCACCAACAGATATTGCAATTTCCTGAAAAGTGAAAGTGTTTTGTACACAGACCGCACATGAAACCTTTAAGCTACTTTCAGAAAAAAGGGATGCATGTACAACAGACATCATTCATAATTCAGCCCAAAATTTTTTTTTTAAAATGTTTACAGTTTATCCTTTTCTCTCTCTCTCTCTCTCTTCCTCTCTCTCTCTCTCCTCTCTCCTCCTCTCCTCTCTCTCTCTCTTCTCTCTCCGCAACCTTTTAGAAGTCACTTTAACCTTTATTTTCATAATCCCCCCCCGGCCACCACTACATTTCATAGCCTAACACACACACAAAACACCCACACACACAACACACAACACACACACTTTTCACAACACCATTTTGCAACCTTTTTTAATCACTTAACCTTTGCTCCCACAAACACGACACCCACACCCGACACCTGCACACACCCCCACACACACACACACACACCACCACACACACACCCGACACCCCCCACACCCAAAAA
>NW_026946344.1:5000-15779 GCF_034702125.1 Engraulis encrasicolus | reverse complement strand
CTCTCTACACATCTCTCTCTTTCCCTCTCTCTTTCCCTCGCTCTCTCTCTCTACACATCTCTCTCTTTCCCTCGCTCTTTCTCTCTCTACACATCTCTCTCTTTCCCTCGCTCTTTCTCTCCATACACATCTCTCTCTTTCCCTCGCTCTCTCTATATATATATATATATACACACATCTCTCTCTTTCACTCTCTCTCTCTATACTGTATATATATACACATCTCTCTCTTTCCCTCGCTCTCTCTGTACGCCTCTCTCGCTCTCTCTCTCTCTCTCTCTGTACGCCTCTCTCTCTCTCTCTCTCTCTGTACGCCTCTCTCTCTCTCTCTCTTTCACTCTCTCTTTCTCTATATATATACACATCTCTCTCTCTCTCTCTCTCTCTCAAAATAGAGCAGCTGATTCACAACACCAAAAGAGCTGAGTCACACATGAGGAGCTACAGTAGGAGCTCTGATTCACACAGACACCGTCATCCCTCTTTCTCTCTCTCTCTCCATCTCTCTCTCTATCTCTCGCTCTCATCCTATCTCTCTCTCTCTCTCTCTCTCCATCTCCCTCTCTCTCTCTCCTCACTAGCGCTGCACAGCATAGCAGCACGTGTGTTTTGCATTTCTTGCCAGGTGTGTGTGTGTGTGTGTGTGAGTGTGTGTGTGTGTGTGTTGACTTGCAACTGCAGGTGCCAAACCCCCAACTGAGAGAGAGAGAGAGAGAGAGAGAGAGAGAGAGAGAGAGAGAGAGAGAGAGAGAGAGAGAGAGAGAGAGAGAGAGAGAGACTGTGGCTTCTTCTGTGGACCACACTTCTCTTTTCTGCCCTTCCTCCCTCCTTTCCTCTCTTTCATCGTGATCTCTCCATCATCTCTGTTTTTTCACCTCAGAATGTCTTTCCTCCTCATACCTTACTGGACACACACACTAAAACACACACACACTAAAACACGCAGGCAAACACGCATGCACGCACGCACACACACACACACACACACACACACACACACACACACACATGCACTGCGCTCTCTGCGATACCCATGTCAAGTCCATGTTGATGTTGGGGTTCAGCAAGTAAAAGGGCTCCCATCCAGTCTCACTGCTGTGATAGTAGATCTCCACTGTACCCCACCATGCCATGAATTGTACATTTTAGTTTAAAAAGACAGTAATACCAAGATAATAGCTGTGATTACTGCACAACATGAGCTTCTGTGCCGATGGAGTTTGTGTGTGTGTGTGTGTGTGTGTGTGTGTGTGTGTGTGTGTGTGTGTGTGTGTGTGTGTGTGTGTGTGTGTGTGTGTGTGTGTGTGTGTGTGTGTGTGTGTGCACACGCGTGCGTGTGTGTGTGTGTGTTTTCGTTTCCCTTCTGCCTGTGGTTGTTTACCCCTGGTTGCTAGGCAACTAGGATTAGCGACCAGGCAGGCAGCGAGGAGAGTGGAGGGCAGAGGGGAGCAGATTGCATGTTGTCCTCTTTCAAAACAAGCCTGAAAAGAAAAGAGCAGAGCTCCGTCCAAACATACAGGCAACGCCATAGAAAGGTACAAAATAAATATCTGTTTGTTACGGCTGGCTGGCAACAGCTTCTCTACGAAGGTGCAGCGCTGCTTACAAAGATGGATGACTGCACGGGCCTACCGGGCCCAGACCCAGGGGCCCAAGGAGAGGGGGCCTTTCTTGCTGTCTGGCCCAGGGGCCCAAGGATAGGGGGCCTTTCTTGCTGTCTGGCCCAGGGGCCCAAGCGTTCTTGCTGTCTGGCCCAGGGGCCCAAGCGTTCTTGCTGTCTGGCCCAGGGGCCCAAGCGTTCTTGCTGTCTGGCCCAGGGGCCCAAGGATAGGGGGCCTTTCTTGCTGTGTAGCCCAGGGGCCCATGGAGGGGGGCATTTCTTGCTGTGTAGCCCAGGGGCCCATGGAGTGCTAATCTGTAGTATGTAGTGCTAATCCAAGTACTTCTGTGTGTCAGAAAGGGGGGATGCACTTGGTGCATTTGCATCCCTACTTTTGGGCTTCCTAAATGAGGCTCTCAACTTTTACTGCTGACAAATGAGTGGAGGGCAGCAGAAGTAACATCAGACAAAGTCACAGGGGATACTAGAACCAGAGATTCTTTAAGTATATAGAGATATGCCAATGTAATGGGTTTCTATGGGCACCTACCATGACCAGGTTACGGTCTGCCTAAAGGGGCGTGTCATAATACTCCTAGCATTGAATAGAACAGTCCTTAGGTCTGCCTAGGTCTGCCTAAAGGAGGACCCCCCCCCCCCCCTCCCCCTTGCAATAATAGAACCCGGAAACAATGGGCCGAAGGAACCTCTCTCTCTACTCTCTCTGGTAACATTGTTAAGAAATGACGAATGAAGAAAAATTAAATGCCCCACCACTTTAAACCTGGTTCTGGCGCCCTTGGTGACATCAGTGGAGGTGGTGGTCTCTGCCCTGCTTTCAGTCAGGCCAACAGCTAGCCTCAGCATGAGCGACCAGGCCTCAGCATCCAGCACACTACATCCCTTATCACCTTTTAACACTAATACAACCTGCTGTCCATTTTTAAAAAGCTAACTGTAGTCATCAGCACAGTCAACCTTTATCTGCATATTCGATTTGTTCTTTGCAGTGACTAGCCATACTGAGGGGCAGTGGATGATCTGCTTTGACCACAGCAGCTGAGCTGTGTGTGTGTGTGTGTGTGTGTGTGTGTGTGTGTGTGTGTGTGTGTGTGTGTGTGTGTGTGTGTGTGTGTGTGTGTGTGTGTCTGTGTGTAGTGTGTGTGTGTGTGTGTAAACTGGCGGCGTGTGGCACATGTGGTACAGTGCTGGCATCAGTGGCGGTGTGTGTGTGTGTGTGTGTGTGTGTGTGGCACATGTGGTACAGTGCTGGCATCAGTGGCGGTGGCTGGGGATGAGCTGTGTGGAGAGGTCCAGAGCAAAGACCATCCATCACTCAACCATTGTCATGGCAACCAGAGGTGGAACACCAGCATCAGCATCAGCATCAGCATCACTAGGACAACCAGTGCCATGGCAACCAGAGGTGGACCGTCACTCAGCCAGCCAGTACCATATGGTCCAGCTGCGTCTTGTCCAGCTAATACCGCTACGCCCATTCCTCCTTACTAGACCGCCCTCACAGTAACGCCCCTTTGCTGTTCAAGTTTGAAGTCAGTGACATGCTGCCGAATGACAACACAAGCGCCGCGCTGGACTTATTAAAACGACTGGATGGATTTCGCTGCAGCGATCACTCAACTGTCGGTAAGATTTCGAATAAAATGCATGAATATACATAACGGTTACTTTACGAGTTGACTTTCAGTCGGAGGGCGAACATTTACCTCGGCCCACCAACTAGCGGTTTTGGCTAATGATTTTTAGCTTCAAGGCAAGATAACAGGCTGCCCTTCGTAAGTTTGTTTCAGATGTTGTGTGTGTATTTGTCATAATGTACAGTAATAAGTTATGGACAGACATACAGTAGTTTCTTCCTGTGCTGCGTTGTGCACGTCTGTTTCATCATCTGAGCTATCAGTTGTGTTTCTTTGAAGCAAAGATGTATAGAATAGCACTGAAAGTCGGAGGTGTCATATTTGTTCAACCTGGTGTTAAACGTAATTTCAATTCTTGACCAGTGCATGTAAAGAAATTGTAAATAAAACCGACTTGATGTAGTAGTGCTAAAAATAAACCTTTATATTTTCTCTTAGTGAACTTCTCAAAATATATGGGCTACAATGTAGATACTACTTGGGATGGGTTTATCGTTACCTATTGTTTCTGATGGGGCGTTAATTGGTGTGGCACCCGGAACTCTTCCTCACTTCGGGGAGATTGGCAAGGGGTAAGCTGTGTTTTTTTCCCTCCGTGTTACAAACTATTTAATGATGTTTCTGTACTTTAATTTCTCTGTTATTTTATTGATCTTTGATGGGAAGATATTCTGTTACGTTTGTGTTGATATTTTCGTTGTAATTTTCGCTCAAAGTATGTACATTAGCGCCATTAATGTCCGCGATCGTTATGAAGTTAACAGGTGCTAACGAGCCTATTGTGTCGCAGGAATGCCGTTCGCTTCGACCCCTTGCAGTGTGCCTCATTGTGGCCCTGTCAGGTATGTGTTAATGTATGAAAGAGATCCCTGTGGTATTTTCGGTGATAAACATTGTATTTTCTTTTGGTTTTAACTTTGTAAACTATACGATCTAAGTGCCTTGGTTCCAAGACTATTTACTCTCAAAATCTCTGTTTTCATCACACTTCTGATGTTGCCGATTTGAATGTCTACGAAGACTGTGTTATGAAGAAATATATATTTCCATTTTTGTCATGTACACTTGTTCTATTGTAGCCTATCTGTCTAGGTCAACGGAGCGATTTTCCTCCAGTGGAAGAGGCTGTAGCGTAGGCAGTGGTATAGTCTACGTTTTGATGGTGGGTATACTGTATTTTTGAGCAATTCTTTTAGGTGGTTATGGGTAATATTGAATCAATCAATTTTAGGCGGGTATACTGAAATCCCTGACATTTTCAGATAGGCTATTCTACTGCTCTAGTCCTGGTCTCATAGACAGGCCTGGCCTCTCGCCTTTATCCCTGCCCTCCATCTCTTAGGGAGCTGGATGTGTCAGAGTCTCAGCAGGATTAAGTTTAAGACCAGTTTAGACCGATCAGCTTCAGAGACACGCTGTCCTCTGTTTCCTCTCTCTCCTATTTTCACTTTCTCGGTCCCCACTCTCTATCTCTTTTTATTTATTTATTTATTTTTTTTTTCTTTCTCCTTCTCTGTAAGTCCTGCCTCCTAATGTGCCATATAACCTGTATCTCGCCTATTGTGTGTGTGTGTGTGTGTGTGTTTGTGAATGTGTTCACGCAGATATAAGAAGTTGGGGTTGGGGTTGGGGTTGATGATCCACATGATGGTGATGGACCAGGACAGCTCTGGACCTCCTGACTGGCAGCTCCATCCTCAACCTCCCTTCCTGTCCTTCACACATGTGCAGGTAAGGCCAATTTTTAAAAACTCACTGCATTGTCTGAGGCAAAAGTAGGAGAAAAGGAGTGAGTGAGTGAGTGAGTGAGTGAGTGAGAACCCGGCCATTACATGTGATGTGACCCTTAAAGGGCGTGTGTGTGTGTCCTAGAACCAAGACAGTGGCAGTGTGTGTCTGTCTGTCTTTGGTTAAGGATATCTTTAAGATACTACCTTGTTGTGTTAACATTATTTTGCTATTTCTGACAGGCAGAGAGGCAGTTTTCTGAAGGATGGTTAATGTCAGTACCAACATGTTGTGATGGAGGCTTCCACCTGAACTGAACACAGAAACTTGCACACAGTGGTGAGTAAAACACTGAATCTGTTTTGTTCTGCACTAGACCAATAAGTATTTCATACAGTAATTCCTTTCTGTGCTGTGTTTATTTATTGAAAAAAAAATGTGGATGGAGGATAATACAAAACACTGGCACTGTAGTGATCCCTGCACAGGCCAGAAGCTGTGTATCTCTTCAGCCTGGTGTTCTGCATTAAAATGATGGGTGTGATTTTTATGTAGTGTATTCTATGTATCCCTCTCGTGTGTGTGTGTGTGTGTGTGTGTGTGTGTGTGTGTGTGTGTGTTTGTGTGCATGCGTGCAGATGGAAGCAGTCGTTCCTGTTCAGCATTGATATGCCGGTAATGGGTTTGATGAACCACAGCATGGTGATGGGCAATCAGCATCAGGACCAGGGCCGCTCACAAGGAGAACCTCCTGCCTTGCCTCTTCATCCTCAACCTCCAATCTTCCTGCTCTTCACACATGTGCAGGTGAGGACAACCTCTAAAATGCACACTTTGACTTGAGGCAAAGGGGGAGAATAGGCGTGCATGCATGCATGCACGTGCACCAAACTTTAAGACAGTAGCAGTGTGTGGGGGGGCATGTGCACAAGCATATGCACGTGCTCATGTCATGTCCTTCTGTAGGTAGATAGGGGGTGGTTTGTTTTTGTCTTAATTGTCATTCATAACATTAACATGCCTTTTTTTGACAGGCACAGAGCCAGTTTTCAGAGGGAGGGCTGATGACACCAGCAACTTCGGATCTGAACCTGATCAACCCAGCACCAACCACTGTGCCGCTCCTCCTCTGCCAACTGCACCACATGGCTCCACCATCTCAAAAAGGCACAGACACTACTCCACTTCCTGCGAAGGATGAGAGAAGAGCCGACCTCCCCACAACGGCACTCACCACCTTCTACAGGGGTGTCATTGAGAGCATCCTGACCAGCAGCCTCTCTGTCTGGCATGGCAGCCGTCAAGCTGAAGACTAGAAGGCAGTACAGAGAGTGGTGAGGACAGCAGAAAAGCTCATAAGATCACCCCTACCTGTTCTCCCTACTACCATCAGGGAAGCGCTAGCCCAGCATGCGGTGCTGCAAAAGCACACTGGGAAACGGCTTCTTTCCACAAGCCATCAGACTCCTCAACGCACTGAAGAAAACCACATGAATAACCAAGGACACGGGAGAATATTCCATGAACACTTCTTTCACCTTACACCTTACACCTTACACACTACACTTACACTTTACTCATTGCACCTTGTATACAGCATCTTCACATCACCTGTATGAACTTCTCCTGCCGTGTGTGTGTGTGTGTGTGTGTCCACTGTGTTTGTGTATTTATTGTCCATCAGTATGTTAATCTTATTATTGCACACTGTTTGGGTGTCTGTGTGAGTGTATTTATAGTATGTATCAGTCTGTATTTAATGCCAATGCCTTATTTTTAGTTATTAGTTAAATGCACATTGGAGACTGGTCAAACACAATTTCAAACTTTGTGTTAACCCTCCATAGATTTTTGTCAAAAAATGGAGTCTAATCTACTGTACTACACAGGCGATCAACAGACCACACAGTTGAGTGCTGTTTTATGCACTCTGAATATGAGGAGAGGGAGAGGTGACCGTTCACACTTCGTAGTGTAAAAGTAAACAGAAATAAATTCACATTTCATTCCTGTCTCGTTCACTTCTTTCAGCAATGTATGTGGCCTACATGCAGAGAAGCTGACAGGGGGGACAAAGGGGTCAGTTGACCTGGGCCCAGTGAGACGAGGGGTCCAGGAATGGGTCCTCATTACATTGTTTGTAGTCTATGTATTGAGTGGGGGGCCCTTTCAGATGACTTTGTCCTGGGCAAAGCCAAAGCTGTCAGCGGTCCTGATTATGTATGCACAAACACTGGTTATGATGATAGGAAAAGTTTTCTCTGTTTTCTGATGGCCTTTGAATTAAGACAGGCCAATCTGGAACCTCTCCTGGATAAAGTGTAAGCTTCAATGGTGTGGTCACTCCTAAATCATAGACAGACATGGAGTATGGTAGGCCTATGGTAATGAAGAAATCGTTTTTCTCCAATAAAACAAACAAATAGCCTATTGCTATTTCAAATACTATTTCATGTATTTTTTCATTAATATCTGCTCTTTTCAAGCTGGCCACATAACTGGTGAGGTGACACTACTTCAAAAAGTCGGGAATGTGTTGCTGATGTACATCGTACAACTTTTCTAAGTAGCCTATATCATGTCTTACCAAGTGAACAACCTCGCCTAAAAGGTTTTTTTTAAGTAAGGGTTAACGTTCGGCGAGAAGGTCGCTACCGTGGAATAGCAGCACGACAGAGAGAATCTTTAGACCCCGAAAAGTAACAGACGTGCGAACGTTGGGGAGCCCCGTTGAAATGAATGGAGCATTCGACTGATGACGTCATTATTATTTGTCAGGGTGTGTTAATATCCTGGAAAGGATGTTTAATCACAGCCCTTAAAATCTGTGGTTTAATCATATAGCCTACCCAGTGTTAACAGTGACCTCGATACACACAGCTAGGTAAGGTAATGCCAACGCATTGACAGTATATATTTAGGCAATATATACAGTAGGCCCTATTTACTGTAAATGTGTCAACGTTGTCGTGTTGAAATCAAAGCATTTTGGCGACCTGATGACGTTACGACATATGTGTGCATAGCGACACGAGTCCTAAACAATAGGCTACAATGTCCGAGGTACGGGAAGACAAAGCAAAATACATATTGGGATTAGAAAACGTGTGATTTATCTCACTTTCTTACATAAATTGTTGAGAATATTATGTCAGTGGAATGTTCAGTGAAACGTTTCTCTGGAAGATAACAATTTGCACGGGATATCTTTGAAAACATGGAGCCTTCATCCGGAAATGGCCTTGAAAATGACATCATGCAGTATCCCTTCACGATTGGCTAATACGGCAAATGCCGGGAACGCCCATGGGCGTGCTTGCATTAAGGGTGGAACTGTTTTACTGCAGCTGGACCCTTCTCAGCCAGTACCATGGCGACGAGAGATGCTCCTGGCGCCCCGTGCTGTCTGCCTCCACCCTCCCGCCCCCCCTTTAAACACCCCACACACACACACCCTGCCCCCCCCCTTTAAACACCCCCAGCTCCATCAGCACCAGCCTCAGATCCCCCACACACACACACACACACACACACACACACACACACACACACACACACACACACACACACACACACACACACTTTGTGCAAGCAGGGGAACATCCTGGCCAAAAGGTGTGTGTGTGTGTGTGTGTGTGTGTGTGTGTGTGTGTGTGTGTGTGTGTGTGTGTGTGTGTGTGTGTGTGTGTGTGTGTGTGTGTGTGTGTGCGTGTGGGTGCGTTAGAACAGACAGCAGTCCTCCTGACTCGTGACATCTGATTGGCTGTGTCGTGAGGACAGATGAGCTGACTAATTACTAATCTAAGCAACACTGCTCTCTCTCACTATCTCTCCCTCGCTCTCTCTCAGACCCTCTCTCTCTCTGTCGCTCTCTCTCAGACCCTCTCTCTCTCTGTCGCTCTCTCTCAGACCCTCTCTCTCTCCGTCTCCCTCTCTCAGACCCTCTCTCAGACCCTCTCTCTCTCCGTCTCCCTCTCTCAGACCCTCTCTCTCTCTCTGTCTCCCTTTCTCTCTCTCCCTCTCTGAGAGAGTAGAGCAGATTACTGAGAACACGAGAGGAATAAACAAAGAGAGGGAAACACACAGGCACAGTACCTCACACACACACACACACACACACACACACACACAGGCACAGTACCTCACACACACACACACACACAGGCACAATACCTCACACACACATGCACATGCGCAGTACCTCACACACACATGCACTAAGCACTCACAGAAAACTAAATAGAAAATGAAAACTGTATTGCATCATCCGCCCCTGCCCACCCACTTACTTCCCACCCCTACACACACGCACACACACGCTCACGCACACACACACACACGCACACACACTCACGCACACACGAGAGTCTTTTACTGAGCCAGGGAGGAGAGCTGTTGATCTGGTCACAGCCTGACCCCTTTCCTCACGACACAGGTTCTCTCTCTCTCTTTTCTCTCTCTCTCTTTTCTCTCTCTCTCTTTTCTCTCTCTCTCTCTCTCTCTCTTTTCTCTCTCTCTTTTCTCTCTCTCTTTTCTCTCTCTCTTTTCTCTCTCTCTCTCTCTCTTTTCTCTCCTCTCTCTCTCTCCCTCCCTCTTCTCTCTCTCTCTCTCTCTCTCTCTCTCTCTCTCTCTCTCTCTCTCTCTCTCCCTCTCTCTCTCTCTCTCTCTCTCTCTCTCTATCTCTCTCTCTAGGAAGGCCTGTGAGTAGATCCATATATCCATTTCAGTTCCTCTATGATGTGAATGAGAGAGAGCCGCTCCGTGTCATTGTAGTTCAATCACCTGTTGAACTCCGGGTTGGTCGCTCGCTTGCACACACACACACACACACACACACTCACAACCTGTGCCCAAACTCTTTCCCATCCTCTTTCACTCTTTCAGCCATCTTTATGCAACCGCTTTCTCTATTTCTCACCGTTCTCTTTCACTCATTCAGCGGGCATCATGCAATCACTCTTCCCTCTCCATTTCCCCACTCTCTTTGCCCAATCTCTTTATCTCTCTCCCACTCTCTCCCACTCTCTTCCTCCCTCCCCCTCCCTCCCCGCCATTCTCTCTCTCTCTCTCTCTCTCTCTCTCTCTCTCTCTCTCTCTCTCTCTCTCTCTCTCTCTCTCTCTCTCTCTCTCTCTCTCTCTCTCTCCCCCTCTCTCTCTTCCCCTCCCCCCCCTCCCCCCCTCTCTCTCTCTCCCCTGTTCCTTGTTAAGGGCTCGGGTTACATTCAGGGTGAAGGGCAGTGGAGAGAGAAGCTTCTGCTTAGATGACATTGCCACTCAAATGCAGGCCATCTCAAGAAAGGACTACACACACACACACACACACACACACACACACACACACACACACACACACACACACACTGCAGCTCTGTTTCTGTGCGGGGGGTTTTGAGGAGGCCTGCATTGACAGCTCAGGTTGCCTGCTGCCGACTGTTTCCAAGTGCTACAGAGACGAGCGTTCCTCAAAGCCGTGAGCGTCCCGACTCCCTCCCGACCCCATTTTGGGTTATTGGGATACACAGCAGATAAGACTGTAGACCAGTAGATCAGTTGTTCTCTTGAACAAACGCCCCCTCGACCTCATCATAAGCCTGCCAACGCCCCCTTGACCTCAACATAAGACTGCCAACGCCCTCTTAACCTCATCATAAGCCAACGCCCCCTTGACCTCTACATAAGACTGCCAACGTCCTCTTGACCTCAACATACGCCTGCCAACGCCCCCTTGACCTCAACATACGCCTGCCAGTGCTCCACTTAGTATTAAAAAATAAAACGGACCAATGCGTGCCC
>NW_026946343.1:0-15810 GCF_034702125.1 Engraulis encrasicolus | reverse complement strand
CTGAAGGACTCCTGAAACGACTGGAGCAGGAGATCTCTGAGCTGAGGAAGAAAGTTGATGAGATGGAGAAGCTTTCACACACACGGGATCACATCCATTTCCTGAAGGTGAGGAATGTGAACTGTGTGTGCATTCCAATATGCAACCTTGCGTCCTCCACTCGTGCTTGTGGCCTCATACCAGGAAGTAATACGTTGTGATGACATCACTAACAACAGCATCATATTTCAATATCTCGCCAAAGCTCAATTGTAAAGACATTTTCTCATTTGCAAACCGGATGCACCCTGTGTTTTTTTTTTTTTTTTTTTCAACTGCAGTGTACAGTATCACCACATAAATGAAACATGACTTACATATAGAATGCTGGTTGTCTACAGCAGTGCTTCTCAAACTTTTGGATGGGGCCCACTGGTAGGCCCTAAAGGTATTCCACGTAGACCTTGAAATTATTTTCAAAAAGTCTAAGTAATATTTGTGTGTGTGTTGCTGTCGACTATTTTCAAAATTCAAATGGGCCCCAAGTTGGAAAAGGTTGGGAATGGCTGGTGTACAGTATAAAGCAATAGGGTACGTTCACTCTCAAACTCAAAACTAGAAATGTGAAGTTACTAAATTCTACTTTATTTCACTGGTTTTATGTCACGCATATGTGTGTTTTTTTCCCAACAGAATGTAGGCTCCCTTGCCGATATTCCTTACAGTGCAACATCAGCCTCCATGACCCTCTGCAACTCCAACCTCTCCTTTGAACCGGTGAAACCATCTGTCTCTTCACTGAAGATGCAGCTGCAGGAGAAATTGGATTCAACCTTCAAACAGGAAGCAGTCAAAATATCTGCAGCAGGTCAGACGAACCTAAAGAAGTTACACAAACCTCTATAACAAATGTATTTAAAAGCAAGACGACAGGAGGAGATTACTAACACGTTTTTCTCTGTATCTCAAAACAGTGGCAACTATGCAGATGTTCCAGAGCAAGCAATGTGAGTCTCTCTGTCTCTCACTCTCTCACACACATACAACCATGTCATCACTGGTAAAAGACGTGATCCCATATATGTGGCCTACTTTGCTATTTACAGTATTTAATGGCACCCAGTAAGGTGAATATCCTCTAAACTCATTTTGATGTCTGATTTGTGAAGGCAAACGGGTACTGGGGGAAGGTTGAATTAAACCATGCTTGCTGTGTCAAATGGCACCCCACACGAAGCTGGGGTTTATTCTGTTGAAATGTGTTGCTTGAAAACTGTTATGGCTCCTCTGGACTGTGTATCATTCTCCTTAATGTACAAGTAAAAAGATCATTTGGAAAACATTTAACAAGGTCATTTCTATTGACGGTGGCTTAATGCACATTCAAAAGTACATCCGAGACTTACTTTATGAATTGGGTGTTACCATTAATTTGTGGAGTATTGATATGTGTCATTGATAAAACATTGAGTCAAAATACTCAAAATATAAGAACTACTTTCCATAGTGGAATAGTAGTGGAGAAAATCCAAATCAGTGCATACCAGCCAATCGGAAAGCAGTAATTTCCTTCACTTGGTCATACATGTGATATGATTGGCTATCTCTGTGTTGATGTCCAGATACTGATCCTGAGCTGCCATTCAGAAGAGCAGGCAGTACGGAGCTGCAGCCCATGACCAGAGAGCACTTCTTGCAGTGTAAGAAACCACACACACACACACACACACACACACACACACACACACACACACACACACACACACACACACACACACACACACACACACACACACACACACACACACTTTCAGGAAAAGTTTCTGAAGGTAGAGCACAACTCTGGGGATAATGGCTGAGGCAACGTCAAATAAACAAGATCTTTTTGTGTTGTATTTCACTGATTCTTGAAAGTTTGGCAAAAACTTGTCCTAGCAATAAACATGCTAATTCTGTTGAAAATCAACAAAATTTTCATGAACAAAAGGAATCCAGGTAATCACCAAGGGGTCTGTTACACAAATGTACAGTTGTTTGAAATATTTAAGTGTAAGTCATTAATAACTTCATCACTTTTCATGTCTATAAACCTGAATTCTGGAAAATTGAATAATATCCCCATGACGTTGAAGAAAGTATGGAAGTGGTTCTACAGATGTGCACATAGTGAATGGGAGTGTACCTTATTCAATAAATTGGATAAGGTACACTCGAGTAAACCACAAATCTATTGCATCGCTGAACATTACTACGATTATCGTTAATTTTTTATTTCTCTTATAGCACTGATTCACATCCCTTGATTATGGTTGTGAAAGGGGTTGAAAACAAAAGTAGTGTGGCGTAAGGGGAGCCTTGTGTGGAATCTACCGGTAGGCTATATGGGGGCCAGGGGTGGAACTTAAACATTTTCCCCACCAGTCACTGTTTTTACCACTTCATATTCAACCATTTCAAACATTGTAATGCCAAGTAAGTTTTCTGATCAATGCTTTCGTTTCAGAGATCATGAATTCAGTTATTGAGATGCCAGTAACTCTTTTCATTACAAATTTGCTTAAACCTTTGTTGTTGGATGCTGCGTATAATTCAGCATATCCGGGCGCCTGTAGAACATTTTTACCCGTCAGGCGACTGGTAGGTTGACCTATTTCACCCGCCAAAGGCCAAATTCACCCGTCATTGGCAGGAGGACGGGTGCTTATTTTCATCCCTGATGGGGGCCCTTGTCATGATAAAGTTTGGGAACCCCTTGCATTAATGGTTGTTGGAATCAGGAACATCCGATTGCACGCACACACAACTAAAATATTCACATTCCGTAGCATGCGATATTTCATGGCATTGACATAAGTTTTCCTGTTTTCCTCTTGCATTAGATTACTGCTGCTTCACCCTGGACCCAAACACTGCAAACAGAAAACTCCGCCTGTCTGAGGGGAACAGGAGGGTGGAGCTGCGAGATGAGACGCTCCAGTCATATCCAGATCATCCCGAGAGATTCCATGACAGTTGGTGTCAGGTGCTGTGTAGAGAGGGTGTGCCTTGCCCTGCACGCTGTTATTTTGAAGCTGAGTGGAGTGGTGAGTGGGCGAATATAGCCGTGTCGTATCAAACCATTGGCAGGAAAAGAAACCTTAATGATTGCCGTTTTGGAAACAATGACAAGTCCTGGAGACTAACGGTCAACCCCTTTGAGACCTTTTTCTACCACAATAATGACCGCACTGACCTCCCTCTAGTGGCCAGTCCCAGAGTAGGAGTGTATGTGGACCACAGGGCAGGGACTCTGGCCTTCTACAGCATCTCTGACACCATGACGCTCCTGCACAAAGTCCAGACCACATTCTATCAAACACTGTATCCTGGATTTTGGTTAGGAGCGAGATCATCAGCTAAGCTCTTGTGACTCACATGCATGTAGCACATCTGGGCTGTGTGGATCCATGTGTGTTGTTATACGTGTATGCACATGACATCACATCTCATCACCACAAGTTATGACTGGGAGCCTTGGTAACATTTTTACCAGGGCGTATTTGACTATACAGATTGTTTTCTTTATTAGGCGGGATAATGACCACCGCCCAGTGTTTGAGCACATTCAATATCTTAAGTCACCTGTCTGCATCAGTTTCACGCACACACACACACACACACACACACACACACACACACACACACACACACACACACACACACACACACACACACACACACACACACACACACACACACACACACACACACACACACAGTGAAAACGTGTCTGTATAAAGAAAGAATCTAACCTTAGGTGCAAAAATGGAAACTATCAAAGGTTAAAGACTGTGGTGGCAAGTTGAACATGACTACAGTAGGTGGGATGTCTGACCCCCTAGTAAGTTTTCTGACATTGATCATCGTTAGTATGTATGGAAAAGTTTTGGTTTTCTTTTTTTCATGGTTTTTTTTATTTTATTTTTTTAGCATTTTACTTTGTCATCATGCAGGTTGTTGTGAAATCCGCCAACTGGTGTACACCACATGCATAATTATGACATTTTTTTTGTCAGGTATTTTGTTTGCAATAATGCCATGTTACCCTACATTTAATCAATGGCAGGAGATGGAAAACGTTTCTGTTAGCGGAAAGCTATTGTGCACATTGTTTATGTACATTTAATATTCCGGTTTGTATCTTTGAATGATTGAACCTCTTCTCTTTTCTCATTGCAGCTTATAGACTTTTAATTTTAAAATGTTTCGTTTTATGTTCTTTTTTCTACGTTTTCCCAATAAATATTACTTTCATTCTCTATTTGCTATTACTGTCTATTTCATTTACTATTTACTACTTCAAGTACTAGTAGGCCATACCCACACACTTTCCATTCTGGGGGTGACGAAAGGCCACCTTCAAATGTCCAAAGTTGACTAAAGCAGCAATGCCTCAGATGACTCAGGTCATGAGGGAATGTGCCCTTGGCCTGCTGGACACAGGAATGTCCACCAGAGTGGTCTCTGCAGCTTAATGTTCACTATTGGACAATAATATGTTAAACCCTTGTAAGGTGTTAGTGTTTTTGTTTCATAGAAGGTGTTCAGGGACCTATACTACAAAGCTGGTTCAGGATAAGTTCAGGTTAGGTTAAGAGGTAAATCATCTAATAGAAGAGCCTGGAATCTTAATTTTCTCAAGAAAAGCTCTTCTAAAAGATGATTTACCTCTTAACCTTAACTTATCCTGAACCAGCTTTGTAGTATAGGCCCCAGGTCCTTTAGACCTACCCAGGCCTAAACAAATCATAAAAAAGGAAACAAATCATGGTTCATATTCACCCTCATGTCCCCGCCATCCTGTTTGTGAATTTCTGTGGTTATGTGGTTAATATAGCAGTGTCATATAAAACCATCAGCAGAAATATAAGGTTTGGAGACAGCAATTAGTTCTGGAGGCTTATTGTCAAACCCGATGGTAGATGGATCACCCACAAGGTGCACTGCGTAGGATGGTGGCCAGAGTAGGTATTGCAACAATTCTGCTCATAGAAACTGTGCTGCCCATTTCCAAATTTGATTATTTCATTGATATTTACTAAACAATAAAGTAATATTTACTAGTATGACCAAAATACAGTAAGTTTTGTGTATGAAAAGTGCCATTTTCCCAGTCTCAGTGAATACTTAGAATTTGATGGTGGTGGTAAGTATTCATGAAAATGGCAATATTTGTGAGTGGGTAACATGAATTGTGGAAATCAACCACTAAAAATATTACACAGTGCACCTTTAATGGGCATATGTGTCTTGCATCAATACAAAAATATACTCAGCAGCTTTCCAAAGTTCAGTTCATCTCAGCCAATGAGCATTTGGACAAAGTTAACCGAGCGCAAATTTTAACATACTGTAGGCTAGTTAACAGTAACATGATATTGAGAGCACAGCCTGTATGATTGATTGAGGCCTTTTGTGACATATCTGTAGTCCATCAATTTTGTCTTTTATTTCCTTAAACAGGACAGTGGGAAACACACATGGCATGGTATTACATTACACACCATCACTTCAATCCAAACCTACTTACCGTTATTTAGGTACAGGGTATTGTTTACACTGGAGCAATATTGATTTATGTGTCTTGCTGAAACCCTCTTACACTCACACTTAAACTTATATGATAGGCTGGGAGGGGATTCGAACAAGCAATTATCGATCTCAGGACAACTTTCACAAACAAACACAGACAGACATGCACACACACACACACACAGCCCAACCTTTATATCTTTGTGGGGCCCTTCCTATCTTTGTGGGGGCCTTCCATTCATATTAACCCTAACAATAGCTAAAGAATGCTAAACTGTGTCCAAACCAAGACAATCCCTGACCCTAACCTGTCAGTGAGGAAATAGTTTTACACTTTTACTTTTACCAGTAACAACAAAACTACCCCAGCAAAAGGGTCAGGGAAGGGAGCGAGGGCCCCAGCATGTGGGCGTACTCCAATGCTCCGATTAGTCTATGTCTGTATGGGAGAGCAAGAAACGCAATTTCAAATTCTTTGTATGACCAGTGCATGTAAAGAAATTGACAATAAACTTGACTTGACTTGACTTGACATGAATAGCAGTGGTCTCACAAAGGTACATTAGTGTATCGCACGCGCGCGCGCTCACACACGCACACACACACACACACACACACACTTGTTCCATCAAGTGTCAGCAGGGGGCAGCATTACTCCACAATTGAAACAGGTTTTTTTCAGGAAGCATTTCACCTAAAACGAAAGTGAAAGGAAATTGTTGCAATACAGGTTTTGTACGTCGTCGTGAGCAGTTGAGGAAAAATGGCTAAAGCGCTGTCAAGTAAACAAGATCTTTTTATGTGCTCCATTTGCTTGGATCTACTGAAGGATCCAGTGACTCTCAGCTGCGGACACAATTACTGTTCGGGCTGCATTAATGGCTGTTGGGATCAGGAAGATCAGAAGGGAGTTTACAGTTGTCCCCAGTGTAGACACACATTCACTACGAGACCAGTTTTGAAAAGGAATAATGTTATGGCCGAGCTTGTGGAAGAAATGAGGAAGACTACAATTCAACCTGATGCTCCCGCTGACGATGGAGATGTGCAGTGTGATGTTTGCTTCGAGAAAAAACTCAAGGCTGTAAAGTCCTGTCTGGATTGTCTGATGTCTTATTGTGAAACTCACTTTAAAGCTCACAACGATCTCAACAGAGGGAGAAACCACTCAATAGTCAACGCCACTGGACAACTACAGGAAAGGATTTGCCCCCGTCATAACAAGGTTCTTGAAATCTATTGTCTTACTGATCAAAGTTGTGTCTGCTACTTGTGCACGATGGACCAACATAAAGGCCATGACACCATCGCAGCTGCAGCAGAGTGCAGTAATAAAAAGGTAAGACCTGCAACTCCACAAAGACATTGTGTATTATGGAAATGTATACATAATGGACTGTAATCTGACTGACTTTAAGTCTGACGTAGCAAAGTTTATCTGGCCCATTTAGTAGAGCGGCTACAAGGCCAATTTGGCTTGAATCGTGCAAATTATGATACAAGCATGAAACTTGGCAGGCATGTGCTTAAGACCAATACAATCAAATCTACCTGATTGGCCACTTGAAATGGCGGCCATTTTCCAAGATGGCCGCCAAAAAGGGCTCCAGAAATGGATTTATTGCATAGAATTGACCTAGAAATGTATGATAAAAGCATGAAAATCAACATGTATGTGTTTAAGACATATACGATCAAATCTACCTGATTGGCCACTTGAAATGGCGGCCATTTTCCAAGATGGCTGCCAAAAAAGACCCCAGAAATGGATTTATTGCATAGAATTGACCTAGAAAATTATGATACAAGCATGAAATTCAACATGTATGTGCTTAAGACCAATATGATCAAATCTACCTGATTGGCCACTTGAAATGGCGGCCATTTTCCAAGATGGCTGTCAAAAAAGACACCAGAAATTGATTTATTGCATAGAATTGACCTAGAAAATTATGATACAAGCATGAAATTCAACATGTATGTGTTTAAGATCAATACGATCAAATCCACCAGATTGGCCACTTGAAATGGTGGCCATTTTCCAAGATGGCCACCAAAAGGACCCCAGACATTGATTTATTGCATAGAATTGACCTAGCAATGATACAAGCATGAAAACACATGTATGTGCTTAAGACCAGTGCAATCAAATTTACCCAATTAGTCACTTGAAATGGCGGCCATTTTCTAAGATGGCTGCCAAAAAACTAAAAGACCCTAGAAATTTATGATGAAATTCGGCTTGTATGTGATTAAGACCAATAGGCCTACAATCAAGTCTACTTTATTTGCTACTTAAAATGCTGGCCATTTTCCAAGATTGCGGCCAAAAAGACCCTAGAAATTAACAAATTTCATATGTGCAAATTGCAAATTTGGTGGAAATAATTGTTCACTCTCCTTAAATATGTTAGCATGGATGATGAAGTGATACAGATATTAAAAATGTTCTGCAATGACACATAAGCCACTCACAGTATGACACACAAATAGCATGGTGATGACATGCTAATGCCAGTTCTTAATTTAATATCAATGGAGGCAGTGCCCCCCTCCCCCCCCACACCCCGAAGGTTATGAGATGCTAATAATACAATGACACTGTCAATGTCAATAACGGCAAGTCGTGGTTCTCTCGATATTGCTGTTAAACAAAAGGTACACCAGAAACAAGCATTGTCATGAATTTAGTTTATTTGCTATGGACTTGACATTGACATGTTTGATTTAGCTATCACATAATGGCTTTGGCCTGTCAGCCTGGAACATTCAAAGATAAGAGCCTCCTCCCAGAGGCTGTGGAACATTCTGTGGAACGCAACTTCTCTAGTCAGTTGCGCCCTCTACATGAGGGTGAGAAGGCTGATCGTGTCAAGGCCACCTGGATCCTCGCCTCTCCTAATAGGACGCATTACACGTGTCTCCCTTGGGTCGGTCACCCCTTACTGTGTGTGTCTCATTCGTTCAGCAGGAGCGCGAGTGTCAATTGTGCTGCCTGGAGTGCTGTCCCTGGGTAGGGCGACCGTGGTTAGCTAGACCATACTTCTCCAATGAAGTATCTCAGGCCCCTGCTCGATCAGGATGCATGATCGAGGGGAAGTGTATCTTTGATGTCCCCCTTCGACTTTGGGAACCATAGTGTGTGCCCTCAAACGGGTATCTATCGGGGCTGGCTTGGCCAGCTCGCTGTGGTGGTGGTTGCTACTAGGTTCTCCGTCCGCAACTTGGACCTACGGCCCTGCTGGAGAATGGTCTTTTCTGCCAGCACGGTTGCACCTGCGGATGTTGTGTACTGAACATGCTGGAAATGCCCCCTTGTGCCAAGGCCTGGTTTGCCATTGGGGAATACCACTTGGTATTGGGGGCCTCGCTACACCTCTGTGGGCTCCACCTGCACATCGGTTACACCCAGACGGGTGGTTTCCGTGCCCTGGGTTCCCTCCACTGCGTGCTCTCCGTGGTATTGGATGTCCGGACGCTGCCTTTGTGCGCCTGGTGCCTAGCCTCTCTTCTTCGGGTTCGGAACGAAGACCCTGGGCCCTTGGGCGGCTGTTGCGTCTCGGGCTGCGCGTTGGGTGAGCATGACGTTTATCACTGCTGATGGACGCTGCCTCTTCGCCTTCAACAGCTCTGCATCGGCAGGAGAACGGTCTGTGCCCCGGCCAAGCTTTTGTTTGCGCATTCTAGGTAAAGTCAACTCAATCTGGAGTTTTTCAATACCCATAGTGGGATGTCGAGTGTTTCGACAAAAAGAGAACTATAGGTTACCGAGGGTATCTCTGGTTCTCTGAGGGAGATGAACGAGACATCTCACTAGATTGCTACACTCACCCACAAGCTCAAAGGCTAGTTGCCTCAGATTGAAGCTCAGAGCCCAGCGCGAGGGGGCGGGATCCTCAGCTGTGCAGCTCATTGTCCTGACTGTATTGGCAAATGGTTGCGGGCGTTACCCATAGTGAAATGTCTGGTTCATATGCCTCAGAGAGCCGGGGTTACCCTCGGTAGCCTATAGTTGTGTGCCTTTTTGCTTGATTGTGTTTCCTTCTGATGAAATCATTGGAAATTCAAACAGTGAATGTTAACATTGATTTGGGCCACATCTGCTAGATTAATTGCAATTAATGAAGTTCTAGTGTCTTCTTTGATGGCCATCTTTAAAAATGGCTACCATACATTTTCAAGTTGCAAATGAGTGGATTTGATTATAGGCCTATTGCTCTTAAGCACAAACACACAAAATTAGATAGGCCTACTTGTATCATCATTTTTTTCGCTCACCTCTGGGCTAAATTCAGCCTTCTTGTGGCCATATTATAAAATGGCTTCCATTTCAAGTGGCGAGTCAGGAAGATTTGATTGTATTGTTTTTTTGCACATTCATGCCAAAATTGATGCTTGTATAATAACTTGCTTGATCAATCCTGTGCAACAAATCCATTTCTATGGTATTTTTTGGCGGCCATCTTGGAAAATCGCTGTCATTTAAACTGGAAAATTAAGTCTTAAGCACATAACTGCCACATTTCTTGGTTGTGCTTGTATCATAATTTCCTTTCTCAATTCTGTGCAACAAATCCATTTTTAGAGTTTTTCATGGTGGCCATTTTGGAAAATGGCCACCATTGCAAATGGCAAATCAGACAGATTTGATCGTATTGGTCTTAAGCACATACATGTTGAATTTCATGCTTGTATCATACTTTTCTAGGTCAATTTTATGCAATAAATCACTTTCTGGGGTCTTTTTTGGCGGCCATCTTGGAAAATGGCCACCATTTCAAGTGGCCAATCAGGTAGATTTGACCGTATTGGTCTTAAGCATATACATGTTGAATTTCATGCCTGTATCATCACTTTCTAGGTCAATTCTATGCAATAAATCAATTTCTGGGGTCCTTTTTGGCGGCCATCTTGGAAAATGGCCGCCATTTCAAGTGGCCAATCAGGTAGATCGGATCATATTGTTCTTGAGCACATACATGTTGAATTATATGCTTGTATCATAAATTTCTAGGTCAATTCTATGCAATAAATCCATTTCTGGGGTCTTTTTTGGCGACCATCTTGGAAAATGGCCGCCATTTTAAGTGGCCAATCGGGTAGATTTGATCGTATGGGTCTTGAGCACATACTTGCCGAATTTCACGCTTGTATCATAATTTGCACGATTTTTCCTGTAGCCGCTCTACTAATTGTTGGCCCGATCCTTTTTTCGCGAGTGAAAACAGTCGGCCCGATTCTGGCTTTGTCCGCGGCCCAATAATGGTCCTATTACCGTATGCCGACAGTGTCGGCTCAGTGTTGGCTCAGTTACTGCATGAGACTGACCGTTATTTTCTGTGTCGGCTGAGTGTTGGCTCGGTTACTGCATGAAGTGACAGTTATTTTCAGTGTTCTATGAAGTGTTGGCTGAGTCACGGTAACCAGTGTTCCAGCCGAGCCGACACTCAGCCGACATTCCGCCAAGATCAGGCCGACTGTTCTTAACGGTTTTTGCTACCTCCACTAATGGTGGAAGCACCCAGAAATGACTGCAAGGTCCAAGGCTAACAAAATGTGGTGAAACATTAACCTGCTAATTTATTGTGACTTCAGAGCACAGGCTTTTTTTCATTTAATAGGGGAATATCATTATGATTCTTCCTGTCAGCTTTTAAAAGACACAAAGGGTGTTTTCCCCTACAATACTAGTTTTTTATGACTTAGTGGACGTTTAAATGATAAGTTGTTGTGTGTTGAAAAGACAGAAACGATTGTAAATTATCTTCAATATGAGCTATTATGTGCTGTTTGGTGCTAACTTGTTATGCTTTCTATTAGTAAACCTAAATCTGTGGTGCACAGCAATCAAATGTTTGCTACATGGGCCTACTCTGCCCTGCAAAGCCAAAGAGCAGTAACTACATATTTTGTCAAAATAGAGTTTAGACTGAAAATGGTCTTCATTACGCCTCCTTCATCTTGTGACAAATCCTTATGGTCAAAATGTGTCCTGTTTTAGAGTTATTGCCATGCCAAAGTTGCAGTAACCACATTATCCCACCTAATGCCAAGGCTTGGTAGTTACTGCACTATGCCTTTGTAGGACAGTACTGTATGAGGCTTATGCAAAGGATGCAGTAAAAAGTTTAATGAGAGTGATATTTGAACATATATGTTGATCTATTTAAACAGCAAAGCTTTCTCAAGATCCAGACGAGATGCCAGCAGACAATCCAGAAGAGAGAGAAGGAGGTTCAGGAGCTGAGGAGAGCAGTTGAGACTCTGAAGGTGAGGAATGATCCAAGAACAACCGCCTGAAAACTAGCAACTGGGGGCAGTCTGATGCTGGCTAAGGTCTACAAAATCCTGTTGATTTGGCACCATGGATGTATAATTAATAAGTAATAATAACTGAATAATTAAATGATAATTAAGTAAGGGTTAACGTTCGGCGAGAAGGTCGCTACCGTGGAATAGCAGCACGACAGAGAGAATCTTTAGACCCCGACGCGGAGCGGAGGGGTCTTGTTCTCTCTGAAGTGCTGCTATTCCACAAAGCGACCGACTCGCCGAAAGTTAACCCGCTTATTATATGGATATACTTAAATGATTCACACATGCGGGGACATTTCTTTAGACCTATTTAATGTTAAGATTGTTGCTGCGCAAAACAAAACAGTGCCGTTGTGGAACACCGCTAGGCAACAGCTAGGTAGGCTAGCCAGGACAACAGGTGTTGTCTATCACAGCAGCTGATTAGAGTGACAAAAGACCGGACCCCCTGCGGAGTGATATGAAACATTCGCTTTAGCCTCTGACTTGTATACAAGCCAGTGGCTTTAGCAGTGAACGTCTTGTTGCCATTGACAGCGGTAGCCAGGACAACGGGTGCTGTCTATCACAGCAGCTGATTAGAGTCTTGTTGAAAAGTCGCTTTAGCAGTGAAAAGTCTTGTTGCCATTGACAGCGGTCTGTTATAGACCAACCCGTCCGTTATCGAAAAATAACAGACGTCCGAACGTTGGGGAGCCCCGTTGAAATGAATGGAGCATTCGACAGATGACGTCACAACCATATAATAATAGTAGAAATGCACCGGATCCTGATTTTTAGGATCCTGCTGGATACCGGATCCACTGCTTAAGATCCTGCCGGATCCGGAACCGGATACCGGATCCTACGAAAGGGTTGAAACACATAGCCTACTCGCACACGTGGGCCCTTTTTATTACGTTGGCTCAAACTATTTTTTAGACTCATTGGCTTACTGCCACACTGCCTGCACTGGCCGCCTCCAAAGTTCTTTCACTCCATGCAGCAATTGGGGTTGTGAAAGACTGACTGAAAAACCTAGGCTAGAGATGCACCAGATCCTGATTTTTAGGTAACTGCTGGATACCGGATCCACTGCTTAAGATCCTGCCGGATCCGGATCCTGTGAAAAACCCTATTATCCTGCCGGATCCGGAACCGGATCTTGGATCCTGTGCATCTCTAATTAATAGTTCATTAAAGTAATTTACAGGGTAATGGTTACAGTCCCTGGAGCGGGATGGGGTTAGGTCGGTGCTCAAGGACACTTAAGCCATGGAGTGCACAAGGGAGTGGAAGGGTGGGCTTTGAACTTGCAACCCTCTGACCTAAAGCCCATCTCTTTAACCATTAGGCCACGCCTCTCAGAATAACAGTGCTGTCAGACCGGTTATTCAATTTTGGTCCACGCTATTGGAAATGTTACAGTACTTGAAGTAAACAGATGTGGGAACGGTTTGCTTTAAAACATGCATTCATTAGTTCTAAATGTAACAGGAGAAACCATGAAGACAACATGAATGATATCCCTTTGTTGTTGTTTTCTGAACTCCCTCTTGTGTGCCTTGAGGTAGAGCTCAGCACAGTCTGCAGTGGAACACAGTGACCAGATGTTTGATGACATCATTCGCTCTGTTGAGAGAAGGCGCTCTGAGGTGACAGAGCTGATCAGAGATCAGGAGAAGGCTGAGGTGAGTCGAGCTGAAGGACTCCTGAAACGACTGGAGCAGGAGATCTCTGAGCTGAAGAAGAGAGTTGCTGAGATGGAGCAGCTTTCACACACACAGGACCCCATCCATTTCCTCAAGGTGAAGATGTTAAATTGTGAAAGAGTTGAGATATTATGTCATTTAGTCATGCTGGGTTTTGCAGTCTATGGCTATATACTGCATGTACTACAAAGTCTGTACATACAGTATAGTCATAGACTGCATCTGTAATCACAATGATTTTCAATCGGTGTGTGTGTGTGTGTGTGTGTGTGTGTGTGTGTGTGTGTGTGTGTGTGTGTGTGTGTGTGTGTGTGTGTGTGTGTGTGTGTGTGTGTGTGTGTGTGTGTGTTTCTATACAGAATGTAGGGTCCATCTCTGATATTCCTGACAGTACAATTCCAACCAGCCTGATCGTCAACTCCAACCTTTCCTTTGAGCCGGTGAAAACATCTGTCTCTGCACTGAAGACGCAGCTGGAGGAGAAATTAGACTCTATCTTCAAGCAGGAAGTACTCACAGTATCTGCAGCAGGTTGGACTTGTCATTGATTCAGTCTGATGTTGTTGAAATCATCTGTTTAACTTCCCAGATTTACATCTCCATGTCCAAGTCACAGATGGAGAATACACATAAAAAAGTCAGACTGAATTTCAGATTGTCCCACAGATTTCTTTATTTTGACAAAACTATGAGTACCGTACAAATTTGGCAGATACAGTAAGCACTGTGATGCATGTACTGACTCCAATAGTTCACTAATACAAATTGCTGAGAGAACTGCAGACCTTCTTTATTATCATTATGATTATTATTATTATTATTATTATTATTGTTATTATTATTAGTATTATTAGGGGCCAAGCAGCGAAGCTGGCGAAGGCCCCTATAGAGTTAGTAGGTTTTCTTCATTATTATTCTCTAGTCACCATTCCTATCCCTCTGCAAGTCTATGGCAGCCCATAGAACCGTAGGCAGGAAAATGCTGTAAATTGGCACACACATTCGGGCCCGGCTCAGCATTACCCACAGCAATTTATAGGACCCCAGCCCCAACGCTCTAGCGCCACCAGCAGGTCAAAGTTGCAGGTACATTTCTGCTTGTAACTTTTGAACCGCTTGGCCAATTTCCATAAACTTGGTATCCCTGGAATCCTTGAGCCAAGACGAATCCAACGCACCCTATGACGTCATTTTCCGCCAGGATAGTTTTCCCGCCATTTTGAAATTTACGAAGTTCAATAAAAATGCTATTTTTCCCGCAATTTTTGACCAATGCGCCCGAAACTTGGTATATTGTATCTCTGGACTGAGCTACACATGGGGTCTCAAAGAATATTTGATAGCTTTTATCGTTTTGCCGTGACAGCCAATCAAAATTGTCGTAAAAGTGTTGAAACAGGAAGTGAGGTCATATCTCAGCAACCGTTTGTTAAATTAGGTTGGGATTTCGTACACACATAGTAGTCCATCCCATGACCTACCACTAAAAAAATCAGAACCCCAGCTCAAACTCTGTAGCGCCACCAGCAGGTCAAAATTTTAGCTACATTTTTGCCTGTAGCTTTTAAACCATATGCACGATGTAAAATATATTATCATCACTAGAATCCTTGGGCCAAGCCGAATTCAACGCACTACATGAAGTTATGTCAACGCAGAAGGGAAATTCCGCCATTTTGAATTTTGTGAAATTCACTGTAAGTCTATGGTAGCCCAAAGAACCATACATAGAAAAATGCTGTAAATTGGCACACATATTTGAGGCAGCATGAACATTACCCACAGCGAGTTATAGGTCCCCAGCCCCAATACTCTAGCGCCACCAGCAGGTGAAATTCGCTGGTACATTTCTGCTTGTAAATTTTTAACCGTTGGGCCAATTTTCTTAAACCTGGTATCCCTGGAATCCATGGGCTAAGACGAATCCAACGCACCCGATGACGTCATTTCCTGCCTGGATAGTTTTCCCACCATTTTGAATTTTGTAAAATTCAATAAAAATGCTATTTTTCCCGCAACTTTTGACCATTTCGCCTGAAATTCGGTATATTGTATCTCTGTACTGAGGTTTGTATGGGGTCTCAAGGAATATTAGATATCTTTTATCGTTTAGCCATGACAGACAATCAAAATTGTTGTAAAAGTGGCAAAACAGGAAGTGAGGTCATATCTCAGCAACCCTTTGTCGGTTTCGGCTAGGATTTTTTTAAACACATAGATGTCCATCCTATGACCTACTGAAAAAAAAACAGAC